>NW_026989165.1:0-69227 GCF_030222135.1 Aotus nancymaae
AATCCAAAACGCAGCTATCTAACAGAACGGTTGTCAATATGTGCACTCAACTTCCAGAGTTCAACCCGTGTGTGGATTCAGCAGTCTGCAAACACTTTCTCTGCAGAGTCCGATAACAGGTGTTTTCAGCCGATTACCGGCATATGGAAGAAACAGCAGTAAGCACAGGGAAATATCTGCTTCTAAATCCAAAACGCAGCTATCTAACAGAACGTTTGTCAATGTGTGCACTCAACTTCCAGAGTTCCACCCGTGTGTGGATTCAGCGGTCTGCAAACACTTTCTCTGCAGGATCCCAAAATAGGCGTTTTCAGCCAATTACCGGCATATGGAAGAAACAGCAGTAAGCACAGGGAAATATCTGCTTCTAAATCCAAAACGCAGCTATCTAACAGAACGGTTGTCAATGTGTGCACTCAACTTCCAGAGTTCCACCCATGTGTGGATTCAGCGGTCTGCAAACACTTTCTCTGCAGAGTCCCAAAAGAGGCGTTTTCAGCCCATTACCGGTCAATGGAAGAAACAGCAGTAAGCACAGGGAAACATCTGCTTCTAAATCCAAAACGCAGCTATCTAACAGAACGGTGGTCAATGTGTGCACTCAACTTCCAGAGGTAAACCCGTGTGTGGATTCAGCAGTCTGCAAACCCTTTCTCTGCAGAGTCCCAAAACAGGCGTTTACAGCCCATTACCGGCATATGGAAGAAACAGCAGTAAGCACTGGGAAATATCTGCTTCTAAATCCAAAACGCAGCTATCTAACAGAACGGTTGTCAATGTGTGCACTCAACTTCCAGAGTTAAACCCATGTGTGGATTCAGCAGTCTGCAAACACTTTCTCTGCAGAGTCCCAAAACAAGCGTTTTCAGCACATTTCCGGCATATGGAAGAAACAGCAGTAAGCACAGGGAAATATCTGCTTCTAAATCCAAAACGCAGCTATCTAACAGAACGGTTGTCAATGTGTGCCCTCAACTTCCAGAGTTAAACCCGTGTGTGGATTCAGCAGTCTGCAAACACTTTCTCTGCAGAGTCCCAAAACAGGCGTTTTCAGCCCATTACCGTCATATGAAAGAAACAGCAGTAAGCACAGGGAAATATCTGCTTCTAAATCCAAAACGGAGCTATCTAACAGAACGGTTGTCAATGTGTGCACTCAACTTCCAGAGTTCAACCCGTGTGTGGATTCAGCACTCTGCAAACACTTTCTGTGCAGAGTCCGAAAACAGGTGTTTTCAGCCCATTACCGGCATATGGAAGAAACAGCAGTAAGCACAGGGAAATATCTGCTTCTAAATCCAAAACGCAGCTATCTAACAGAACAGTTGTCAATGTGTGCACTCAACTTCCAGAGTTCCACCCGTGTGTGGATTCAGCGGTCTGCAAACACTTTCTCTGCAGGGTCCCAAAACAGGCGTTTTCAGCCCATTACCGGCATATGGAAGAAACAGCAGTAAGCACAGGGAAATATCTGCTTCTAAATCCAAAACGCAGATATCTAACAGAACGGTTGTCAATGTGTGCACTCAACTTCCAGAGTTAAACCCGTGTGTGGATTCAGCAGTCTGCAAACACTTTCTCTGCAGAGTCCGATAACAGGTGTTTTCAGCCCATTACCGGCATATGGAAGAAACAGCAGTAAGCACAGGGAAATATCTGCTTCTAAATCCAAAACGCAGCTATCTAACAGAACGGTTGTCAATGTGTGCACTCAACTTCCAGAGTTAAACCCGTGTGTGGATTCTGCAGTCTGCAAACCCTTTCTCTGCAGAGTCCGATAACAGGTGTTTTCAGCCCATTACCGGCATATGGAAGAAACAGCAGTAAGCACAGGGAAATATCTGCTTCTAAATCCAAAACGCAGCTATCTAACAGAACGGTTGTCAATGTGTGCACTCACCTTCCAGAGTTAAACCCGTGTGTGGATTCTGCAGTCTGCAAACACTTTCTCTGCAGAGTCCGATAACAGGTGTTTTCAGCCCATTACCGGCATATGGAAGAAACAGCAGTAAGCACAGGGAAATATCTGCTTCTAAATCCAAAACGCAGCTACCTAACAGAACGGTTGTCAATGTGTGCACTCAACTTCCAGAGGTAAACCCGTGTGTGGATTCAGCAGTCTGCAAACACTTTCTCTGCAGAGTCCCAAAACAGGCGTTTTCAGCCCATTACCGGCATATGGAAGAAACAGCAGTAAGCACAGGGAAATATCTGCTTCTAAATCCAAAACGGAGCTATCTAACAGAACGGCTGTCAACGTGGGCACACAACTTCCAGAGTTAAACCCGTGTGTGGATTCAGCAGTCTGCAAACACTTTCTGTGCAGAGTTTCAAAACAGGCGTTTTCAGCCCATCACCGGCATATGGAAGAAACAGCAGTAAGCACAGGGAAATATCTGCTTCTAAATCCAAAACGAAGCTATCTAACAGAACGGTGGTCAATGTGTGTACTCAACTTCCAGAGGTAAACCCGTGTGTGGATTCAGCAGTCTGCAAACACTTTCTCTGCAGAGTCCCAAAACAGGCGTTTTCTGCCCATTACCGGCATATGGAAGAAACAGCAGTAAGCACAGGGAAATATCTGCTTCTAAATCCAAAACGCAGCTACCTAACAGAACGGTTGTCAATGTGTGCACTCAACTTCCAGAGTTAAACCCGTGTGTAGATTCAGCAGTCTGCTAACACTTTCTCTGCAGAGTCCCAAAACAGGCGTTTTCAGCCCATTACCGGCATATGGAAGAAACAGCAGTAAGCACAGGGAAATATCTGCTTCTAAATCCAAAACGCAGCTATCTAACAGAACGGTTGTCAATGTGTGCACTCAACTTCCAGAGTTAAACCCGTGTGTGGATTCAGCAGTCTGCAAACTCTTTCTCTGCAGAGCCCCAAAACAGGCGTTTTCAGCCCATTACCGGCATATGGAAGAAACAGCAGTAAGCACAGGGAAATATCAGCTTCTAAATCCAAAACGCAGCTATCTAAAAGAACGGTTGTCAATGTGTGCGCACAAATTCCAGAGTTAAACCCGTGTGTGGATTCAGCAGTCTGCAAACACTTTCTCTGCAGAGTCCCAAAACAGGCATTTTCAGCCCATTACCGGCATATGGAAGAAACAGCAGTAAGCACAGGGAAATATCTGCTTCTAAATCCAAAACGCAGCTACCTAACAGAACAGTTGTCAATGTGTGCACTCAACTTCCAGAGTTAAACCCGTGTGTGGATTCAGCAGCCTGCAAACACTTTCTCTGCAGAGTCCCAAAACAGGCGATTTCAGCCCATTACCGGCATATGGAAGAAACAGCAGTATGCATAGGGAAATATCTGCTTATAAATCCAAAACGCAGCTTTCTAACAGAACGGTTGTCAATGTGTGCAGTCAACTTCCAGAGGTAAACCCGGGTGTGGATTCAGCAGTCTGCAAACACTTTCTCTGCAGAGTCCCAAAACAGGCGTTTTCAGCCCATTACCGGCATATGGAAGAAACAGCAGTAAGCCCAGGGAAATATCTGCTTCTAAATCCGAAACGCAGCTATCTAACAGAACGGTTGTCAATGTGTGCACTCAACTTCCAGAGTTAAACCCGTGTGTGGATTCAGCAGTCTGCAAACACTTTCTCTGCAGAGTCCCAAAACATGCCTTTTCAGCCCGTTACCGGCATATGGAAGAAACAGCAGTAAGCACAGGGAAATATCTGCTTCTAAATCCAAAACGCAGCTATCTAACAGAACGGTTGTCAATGTGTGCACTCAACTTCCAGAGTTAAACCCGTGTGTGGACTCAGCAGTCTGCAAACACTTTCTCTGCAGAGTCCCAAAACAGGCGTTTTCAGCCCATTACCGGCATGTGGAAGAAACAGCAGTAAGCACAGGGAAATATCTGCTTCTAAATCCAAAACGCAGCTATCTAACCGAACGGTTGTCAATGTGTGCACTAAATTTCCAGAGTTAAACCCGTGTGTGGATTCAGCAGTCTGCAAACACTTTCTCTGCAGAGTCCCAAAACAGACGTTTTCAGCCCATTACCGGCATATGGAAGAAACAGCAGTAAGCAAAGGGAAATATCTGCTTCTAAATCCTAAACGCAGCTACCTAACAGAATGGTTGTCAATGTGTGCAGCCAACTTCCAGAGTTAAACCCGTGTGTGGATTCAGCAGTCTGCAAACACTTTCTCTGCAGAGTCCCAAAACAGGCGTTTTCAGCCCATTACCGGCATATGGAAGAAACAGCAGTAAGCACAGGGAAATATCTGCTTCTAAATCCAAAACGCAGCTATCTAACACAACGGTTGTCAATGTGTCCCCTCAACTTCCAGAGTTAAACCCGCGTGTGGATTCAGCAGTCTGCAAAAACTTTCTCTGCAGAGTCCCAAAACAGACGTTTTCAGCCCATTACCGGCATATGGAAGAAACAGCAGTAAGCACCGGGAAATATCTTCTTCTAAATCCAAAACGCAGCTATCTAACAGAACGGTTTTCAATGTGTGCACTCAACTTCCAGAGTTCCACCCGTGTGTGGATTCAGCGGTCTGCAAACACTTTCTCTGCAGGGTCCCAAAACAGGCGTTTTCAGCCCATTACCGGCATGTGGAAGAAACAGCAGTAAGCACAGGGAAATATCTGCTTCTAAATCCAAAACGCAGCTATCTAACCGAACGGTTGTCAATGTGTGCACTCACCTTCCAGAGTTAAACCCGTTTGTGGATTCAGCAGTCTGCAAACAATTTCTCTGCAAAGTCGCGAAACAGGCGTTTTCAGCCCATTACCGGCAATTGGAAAAAACAGCAGTAAGCACAGGGAAATATCTGCTTCTAAATCCAAAACGCAGCTATCTAACAGAACGGTTGTCAATGTGTGCACTCAACTTCCAGAGGTAAACCCGTGTGTGGATTCAGCAGTCTGCAAACACGTTCTCTGCAGAGTCCCATAACAGGCGATTTCAGCCCATTACCGGCATATGGAAGAAACAGCAGTATGCATAGGGAAATATCTGCTTATAAATCCAAAACGCAGCTTTCTAACAGAACGGTTGTCAATGTGTGCAGTCAACTTCCAGAGGTAAACCCATGTGTGGATTCAGCAGTCTGCAAACACATTCTCTGCAGAGTCCCAAAACAGGCGTTTTCAGCCCATTACCGGCATATGGAAGAAACAGCAGTAAGCACAGGGAAATATCTGCTTCTAAATCCGAAACGCAGCTATCTAACAGAACGGTTGTCAATGTGTGCACTCAACTTCCAGAGTTAAACCCGTGTGTGGATTCAGCAGTCTGCAAACACTTTCTCTGCAGAGTCCCAAAACAGGCCTTTTCAGTCCGTTACCGGCATATGGAAGAAACAGCAGTAAGCACAGGGAAATATCTGCTTCTAAATCCAAAACGCAGCTATCTAACAGAACGGTTGTCAATGTGTGCACTCAACTTCCAGTGTTAAACCCGTGTGTGGACTCAGCAGTCTGCAAACACTTTCTATGCAGAGTCCCAAAACAGGCATTTTCAGCCCATTACCGGCATGTGGAAGAAACAGCAGTAAGCACAGGGAAATATCTGCTTCTAAATCCAAAACGCAGCTACCTAACAGAACGGTTGTCAATGTGGCACTCAACTTACAGAGTTAAACCCGTGTGTGGATTCAGCAGTCTGCAAACACTTTCTCTGCAGAGTCCCAAAACAGGCGTTTTAACCCCTTTACCGGCATTTGGAAGAAACAGCAGTACGCACAGGGAAATATCTGCTTCTAAATCCAAAACGCAGCTATCTAACACAATGGTTGTCAATGTGTGCCCTCAACTTCCAGAGTTAAACCCGTGTGTGGATTCAGCAGTCTGCAAACACTTTCTCTGCAGAGTCCCAAAACAGGCGTTTTCAGCCCATTACCGGCATATGGAAGAAACAGCAGTAAGCACAGGGAAATATCTTCTTCTAAATCCAAAACGCAGCTATCTAACAGAACGGTTTTCAATGTGTGCACTCAACTTCCAGAGTTCCACCCGTGTGTGGATTCAGCGGTCTGCAAACACTTTCTCTGCAGGGTCCCAAAACAGGCGTTTTCAGCCCATTACCGGCATATGGAAGAAACAGCAGTAAGCACAGGGAAATATCTGCTTCTAAATCCAAAACGCAGCTACCTAACAGAACGGTTGTCAATGTGTGCGCTCAACTTCCAGAGGTAAACCCGTGTGTGGATTCAGCAGTCTGCAAACTCTTTCTCTGCAGAGTCCCAAAACGCATTTTCAGACCTTTACCGGCATATGGAAGAAACAGCAGAAAGCACAGGGAAATATCTGCTTCAAAATCCAAAACGCAGCTATCTAACAGAACGGTTGTCAATGTGTGCACTCAACTTCCAGAGTTAAACCCGTGTGTGGATTCAGCAGTCTGCAAACACTTTCTCTGCAGAGTCCCAAAACAGGTGTTATCAGCCCATTACCGGCATATGGAAGAAACAGCAGAAAGCACAGGGAAATATCAGCTTCAAAATCCAAAACGCAGCTATCTAACAGAACGGTTGTCAATGTGCGCACTCAACTTCCAGAGTTGAACCCGTGTGTGGATTCAGCAGTCTGCAAACAGTTTCTCTGCAGAGCCCCAAAACAGACGTTTTCAGCCCTTTACCGGCATATGGAAGAAACAGCAGTAAGCACAGGGAAATATCTGCTTCTAAATCCAAAAAGCAGCTATCTAACAGAACGGTTGTCAATGTGTGCACTCAACTTCCGGAATTAAACCCGTGTTTGGATTCAGCAGTCTGCAAACACTATCTCTGCAGAGTCCTAAAACAAGCGTTTTCAGCCCATTACCGGCATATGGAAGAAACAGCAGTAAGCACAGGGAAATATGTGCTTCTAAATCCAAAACGCAGGTATCTAACAGAACGGTTGTCAATGTGTGCACTCAACTTCCAGAGTTAAACCCGTGTGTGGATTCAGCAGTCTGCAAACACTTTCTCTGCAGGGTCCCAAAACAGGCGTTTTCAGCCCATTACCGGCATATGGAAGAAAGGGCAGTAAGCACAGGGAAATATCTGCTTCTAAATCCAAAACGCATCTATCTAACAGAACGGTTGTCAATGTGTGCACTCAACTTCCAGAGTTCAACCCTTGTGTGGATTCAGCAGTCGGCCAACACTTTCTCTGCAGAGTCCCAAAACAGGTGTTTTCAGCCCATTACCGGCATATGGAAGAAACAGCAGTAAGCACAGGGAAATATCCGCTTCTAAATCCAAAACGCAGCTATCTAACAGAACGGTGGTCAATGTGTGCACTCAACTTCCGGAGGTAAACCCATGTATGGATTCAACAGTCTGCAATCACTTTCTCTGCAGATTCCCAAAACAGGCGTTTTCAGCCCATTACCGGCATATGGAAGAAACAGCAGTAAGCACAGGGAAATATCTGCTTCTAAATCCAAAACGCAGCTATCTAACAGAACAGTTGTGAATGTGTGCACACAACTTCCAGAATTAAACCCGTGTGTGGATTCAGCAGTCTGCAAACACTTTCTCTGCAGAGTCCCAAAACAGGCGTTTTCAGCCCATTACCGGCATATGGAAGAAACAGCAGTAAGCACAGGGAAACATCTGCTTCTAAATCCAAAACGCAGCTATCTAACAGAACGGTTGCCAATGTGTGCACTCAACTTCCAGAGTTCAACCCGTGTGTGGATTCAGCAGTCTGCAAACACTTTCTCTGCACAGTCCCAAAACAGACGTTTTCAGCCCATTACCGGCATATGGAAGAAATAGCAGTAAGTACAGGGAAATATCTGCTTCTAAATCCAAAACGCAGCTATCTAACAGAACGGTTGTCAATATGTGCAGTCAACTTCCAGAGATCAACCCGTGTGTGGATTCAGCAGTCTGCAAACACTTTCTCTGCAGAGTCCGATAACAGGTGTTTTCAGACCATTACCGGCATATGGAAGTAACAGCAGTAAGCACAGGGAAATATCTGCTTCTAAATCCAAAACGCAGCTATCTAACAGAACGGTTGTCAATGTGTGCACTCAACTTCCAGAGTTAAACCCGTGTGTGGATTCAGCAGTCTGCAAACACTTTCTCTGCAGAGTCCCAAAACAGGCGTTTTCAGCCCATTACCGGCATATGGAAGTAACAGCAGTAAGCACAGGGAAATATCTGCTTCTAAATCCAAAACGCAGCTATCTAACAGAACGGTTGTCAATGTGTGCACTCAACTTCCAGAGGTAAACCCATGTGTGGATTCAGCAGTCTGCAAACACTTTCTCTGCAGAGTCCCAAAACAGGCGTTTTCAGCCCATTACCGGCATAAGGAAGAAACAGCAGTAAGCACAGGGAAATATCTGCTTCTAAATCCAAAACGCAGCTATCTAACAGAACGGTTGTCAATGTGTGCACTCAACTTCCAGAGTTCAACCCGTGTGTGGATTCAGCAGTCGGCCAACACATTCTCTGCAGAGTCCCAAAACAGGTGTTTTCAGCCCATTACCGGCATATGGAAGAAACAGCAGTAAGCACAGGGAAATATCTGCTTCTAAATCCAAAACGCAGCTATCTAACAGAACGGTGGTCAATGTATGCACTCAACTTCCGGAGGTAAACCCATGTGTGGATTCAACAGTCTGCAAACACTTTCTCTGCAGAGTCCCAAAACAGGCGTTTTCAGCCCATTACCGGCATATGGAAGAAACAGCAGTAAGCACAGGGAAATATCTGCTTCTAAATCCAAAACGCAGCTATCTAACAGAACGGTTGTCAATGTGTGCACTCATCTTCCAGATTAAAACCCGTGTGTGGATTCAGCAGTCTGCAAATACTTTCTCTGCAGAGTCCGAAAACAGTTGTTTTCAGCACATTACCGGCATATGGAAGAAACAGCAGTAAGCACAGGGAAATATCTGCTTGTAAATCCAAAACGCAGCTATCTAACAGAACGGTTGTCAATGTGTGCACTCAACTTCCAGAGTTCAACCCGTGTGTGGATTCAGCAGTCTGCAAACACTTTCTCTGCAGAGTCCGAAAACATGCGTTTTCAGGCCATCACCGGCATATTTAAGAAACAGCAGTAAGCACAGGGAAATATCTGCTTCTAAATCCAAAACGCAGCTATCTAACAGAACGGTTGTCAATGTGAGCACTCAACTTCCAGAGTTCAACCCGTGTGTGGATTCAGTAGTCTGCAAACACTTTCTCTGCAGAGTCCCAAGACAGGCGTTTTCAGCACATCACCGGCATATGGAAGAAACAGCACTAAGCACAGGGAAATATCTGCTTCTAAATCCAAAACGAAGCTATCTAACGGAACGGTTGTCAATGTGTGCACTCAACTTCCAGAGTTAAACCCGTGTGTGGATTCATCAGTCTGCAAAAACTTTCTCTGCAGAGTCCCAAAACAGGCGTTTTCAGCCCATTACCGGCATATGGAAGAAACAGCAGAAAGCACAGGGAAATATCTGCTTCTAAATTCAAAACGCAGCTATCTAACAGAACGGTGGTCAATGTGTGCACTCAACTTCCAGAGTTCAACCCGTGTGTGGATTCAGCAGTCGGCCAACACTTTCTCTGCAGAGTCCCAAAACAGTTGTTTTCAGCCCATTACCGGCATATGGAAGAAACAGCAGTAAGCACAGGGAAATATCTGCTTCTAAATCCAAAACGCAGCTATCTAACAGAACGGTTGTCAATGTGTGCACTGAACTTCCAGAGTTCAACCCGTGTGTGGATTCAGTAGTCTGCAAACACTTTCTCTGCAGAGTCCCAAGACAGGCGTTTTCAGGCCATCACCGGCATATTTACGAAAGAGCAGTAAGCACAGGGAAATATCTGCTTCTAAATCCAAAACGCAGCTATCTAACAGAACGGTTGTCAATTTGAGCACTCAACTTCCAGAGTTCAACCCGTGTGTGGATTCAGTAGTCTGCAAACACTTTCTCTGCAGAGTCCCAAGACAGGCGTTTTCAGCACATCACCGGCATATGGAAGAAACAGCACTAAGCACAGGGAAATATCTGCTTCTAAATCCAAAACGAAGCTATCTAACAGAACGGTTGCCAATGTGTGCACTCAACTTCCAGAGGTAAACCCGTGTGTGGATTCAGCAGTCTGCAAACACTTTCTCTGCAGAGCCCAAAAACAGGCCTTTTCAGCCCATTACCGGCATATGGAAGAAACAGCAGTAAGCACAGGGAAATATCTGCTTCTAAATCCAAAACGCAGCTATCTAACAGAACGGTTGTCAATGTGTGCACTCAACTTCCAGAGTTAAACCCGTGTGTGGATTCAGCAGTCTGCAAACACTTTCTATGCAGAGTCCCAAAACGGGCGTTTTCAGCCCATTACCGGCATATGGAAGAAACAGCAGTAAGCACAGGGAAATATCTGCATCTAAATCGAAAACGGAGCTATCTAACAGAACGGTTGTCAATGTGTGCACTCAACTTCCAGAGGTAAACCCGTGTTTGGATTGAGCAGTCTGCAAACACTTTCTCTGCAGAGTCCCAAAACAGGCGTTTTCAGCCCATTACCGGCATATGGAAGAAACAGCAGTAAGCACAGGGAAATATCTGCTTCTAAATCCAAAACGCAGCTATCTAACAGATCGGTTGTCAATGTGTGCACTCAACTTCCAGAGTTCCACCCGTGTGTGGATTCTGCGGTCTGCAAGCACTTTCTCTGCAGAGTCCCAAAACAGGCGTTTTCAGCCCATTACCGGCATATGGAAGAAACAGCAGTAAGCACAGGGAAACATCTGGTTCTAAATCCAAAACGCAGCTATCTAACAGAATGGTGGTCTATGTGTGCAGTCAACTTCCAGAGGTAAACCCGTGTGTGGATTCAGCAGTCTGCAAACACTTTCTCTGCAGAGTCCCAAAACAGGGGTTTTCAGCCCATTACCGGCATATGGAAGAAACAGCAGTAAGCACAGGGAAATATCTGCTACTAAATCCAAAACGCAGCTATCTAACAGAACGGTGGTCAATGTGTGCACTCAACTTCCCGAGGAAAACCCATGTGTGGATTCAGCAGTCTGCAAACACTTTCTCTGCAGAGTCCCAAAACAGGCGTTTTCAGGCCATTACCGGCATATGGAAGAAACAGCAGTAAGCACAGGGAAATATCTGCTTCTAAATCCAAAACGCAGCTATCTAACAGAACGGTTGTCAATGTGTGCACTCAACTTCCAGAGTTCAACCCGTGTGTGGATTCAGCAGTCTGCAAACACTTTCTCTGCAGAGTCCCAAAACAGGCGTTTTCAGCCCTTTTCCGGCGTATGGAAGAAACAGCAGTAAGCACAGGGAAATATCTGCTCTTAAATCCAAAACGCAGCTATCTAACAGAACGGTTGTCAATGTGTGCACTCAACTTCCAGAGTAAAACCCGTGTTTGGATTCAGCAGTCTGCAAACACTTTCTCTGCAGAGTCCCAAAACAGGCGTGTTCAGCCGATTACCGGCATATGGAAGAAACAGCAGTAAGCACAGGGAAATATCTGCTTCTAAATCCAAAACGCAGGTATCTAACAGAACGGTTGTCAACGTGAGCACTCAACTTCCAGAGTTAAACCCGTGTGTGGATTCAGCAGTCTGCAAACACTTTCTCTGCAGAGTCCCAAAACAGGCGTTTTCAGCCCATTACCGGCATATGGAAGAAACAGCAGTAAGCACAGGGAAACATCTGCTTCTAAATCCAAAACGCAGCTATCTAACAGAACGGTTGTCAAAGTGTGCACTCAACTTCCAGAGTTAAACCCGTGTGTGGATTCAGCAGTCTGCAAACACTTTCTCTGCAGAGTCCCAAAACAGGCGTTTTCAGCCCATTACCGGCATATGGAAGAAACAGCAGTAAGCACAGGGTAATATCTGCTTCTGAATCCAAAATGCAGCTATCTAACAGAACGGTTGTCAATGTGCGCACTCAACTTCCAGAGTTAAACCCGTGTGTGGATTCAGCAGTCTGCAAACAGTTTCTCTGCAGAGCCCCAAAACAGACGTTTTCAGCCCTTTACCGGCATATGGAAGAAACAGCAGTAAGCACAGGGAAATATCTGCTTCTAAATCCAAAACGCAGCTATCTAACAGAACGGTTGTCAATGTGTGCACTCAACTTCCGGAATTAAACCCGTGTTTGGATTCAGCAGTCTGCAAACACTATCTCTGCAGAGTCCTAAAACAAGCGTTTTCAGCCCATTACCGGCATATGGAAGAAACAGCAGTAAGCACAGGGAAATATGTGCTTCTAAATCCAAAACGCAGGTATCTAACAGAACGGTTGTCAATGTGAGCACTCAACTTCCAGAGTTAAACCCGTGTGTGGATTCAGCAGTCTGCAAACACTTTCTCTGCAGAGTCCCAAAACAGGCGTTTTCAGCCCATTACCGGCATATGGAAGAAAGGGCAGTAAGCACAGGGAAATATCTGCTTCTAAATCCAAAACGCAGCTATCTAACAGAACGGTTGTCAATGTGTGCACTCAACTTCCGGAATTAAACCCGTGTTTGGATTCAGCAGTCTGCAAACACTTTCGCTGCAGAGTCCCAAAACAGGCGTTTTCAGCCCATTACCGGCATATGGAAGAAACAGCAGTAAGCACAGGGAAATGTCTGCTTCTAAATCCAAAACACAGCCATATAACAGAACGGTTGTCAATGTGTGCACTGAACTTCCAGTGTTCCACCCGTGTGTGGATTCAGCGGTCTGCAAGCACTTTCTCTGCAGAGTCCCAAAACAGGCGTTTTCAGACCATTACCGGCATATGGAAGAAACAGCAGTAAGCACAGGGAAACATCTGCTTCTAAATCCAAAACGCAGCTATCTAACAGAACGGTGGTCAATGTGTGCACTCAACTTCCAGAGGTAAACCCGTGTGTGGATTCAGCAGTCTGCAAACCCTTTCTCTGCAGAGTCCCAAAACAGGCGTTTTTAGCCCATTACCGGCATATGGAAGAAACAGCAGTAAGCACAGGGAAATATCTGCTTCTAAATCCAAAACACAGCTATCAAACAGAACGGTTCTCAAAGTGTGCACTCAACTTCCAGAGTTAAACCCGTGTGTGGATTCAGCAGTCTGCAAACACTTTCTCTGCAGAGTCCCAAAACAGGCGTTTTCAGCCCTTTACCGGCGTATGGAAGAAACAGCAGTAAGCACAGGGAAATATCTGCTCTTAAATCCAAAACGCAGCTATCTAACAGAACGGTTGTCAATGTGTGCACTCAACTTCCAGAGTAAAACCCGTGTTTGGATTCAGCAGTCTGCAAACACTTTCTCTGCAGAGTCGCAAAACAGGCGTGTTCAGCCGATTACCGGCATATGGAAGAAACAGCAGTAAGCACAGGGAAATATCTGCTCTTAAATCCAAAACGCAGCTATCTAACAGAACGGTTGTCAATGTGTGCACTCAACTTCCAGAGTAAAACCCGTGTTTGAATTCAGCAGTCTGCAAACACTTTCTCTGCAGAGTCCCAAAACAGGCGTTTTCAGCCCATTACCGGCATATGGAAGAAACAGCAGTAAGCACAGGGTAATATCTGCTTCTAAATCCAAAATGCAGCTATCTAACAGAACGGTTGTCAATGTGCGCACTCAACTTCCAGAGTTAAACCCGTGTGTGGATTCAGCAGTCTGCAAACAGTTTCTCTGCAGAGCCCCAAAACAGACGTTTTCAGCCCTTTACCGGCATATGGAAGAAACAGCAGTAAGCACAGGGAAATATCTGCTTCTAAATCCAAAACGCAGCTATCTAACAGAACGGTTGTCAATGTGTGCACTCAACTTCCGGAATTAAACCCGTGTTTGGATTCAGCAGTCTGCAAACACTATCTCTGCAGAGTCCTAAAACAAGCGTTTTCAGCCCATTACCGGCATATGGAAGAAACAGCAGTAAGCACAGGGAAATATGTGCTTCTAAATCCAAAACGCAGGTATCTAACAGAACGGTTGTCAATGTGTGCACTCAACTTCCAGAGTTAAACCCGTGTGTGGATTCAGCAGTCTGCAAACACTTTCTCTGCAGAGTCCCAAAACAGGCGTTTTCAGCCCATTACCGGCATATTGAAGAAACAGCGGTAAGCACAGGGAAATATCTGCTTCTAAATCCAAAACGCAGCTATCTAACAGAACGGTTGTCAATGAGTGCACTCAACTTCCAGAGGTAAACCTGTGTGTGGATTCAAGAGTCTGCAAACACTTTCTCTGCAGAGTCCCAAAACAGGTATTTTCAGCCCATTACCGGCATCTGGAAGAAACAGCAGTAAGCACAGGGAAACATCTGCTTCTAAATCCAAAACGCAGCTATCTAACAGAACGGTGGTCAATGTGTGCACTCAACTTCCAGAGGTAAACCCGTGTGTGGATTCAGCAGTCTGCAAACCCTTTCTCTGCAGAGTCCCAAAACAGGCGTTTTCAGCCCATTACCGGCATATGGAAGAAACACCAGTAAGCACAGGGAAATATCTGCTTCTAAGTCCAAAACGCAGCTATCTAACAGAACGGTTGTCAAAGTGTGCACTCAACTTCCAGAGTTAAACCCGTTTGTGGATTCAGCAGTCTGCAAACACTATCTCTGCAGAGTCCCAAAACAAGCATTTTCAGCCCATTACCGACATATGGAAGAAACAGCAGTAAGCACAGGGAAATATCTGCTTCTAAATCCAAAATGCAGCTATCTAACAGAACGGTTGTCAATGTGTGCACTCAACTTCCAGAGTTCAACCCCTGTGTGGATTCAACAGTCTGCAAACACTTTCTCTGCAGAGTCCCAAAACAGGCGTTTTCAGCCCATTACCGGCATATGGAAGAAACAGCAGTAAGCACAGGGTAATATCTGCTTCTGAATCCAAAATGCAGCTATCTAACAGAACGGTTGTCAATGTGCGCACTCAACTTCCAGAGTTAAACCCGTGTGTGGATTCAGCAGTCTGCAAACAGTTTCTCTGCAGAGCCCCAAAACAGACGTTTTCAGCCCTTTACCGGCATATGGAAGAAACAGCAGTAAGCACAGGGAAATATCTGCTTCTAAATCCAAAACGCAGCTATCTAACAGAACGGTTGTCAATGTGTGCACTCAACTTCCAGAGTTAAACCCGTGTGTGGATTCAGCAGTCTGCAAACACTTTCTCTGCAGAGTCCCAAAACAGGCGTTTTCAGCCCATTACCAGCATATTGAAGAAACAGCGGTAAGCACAGGGAAATATCTGCTTCTAAATCCAAAACGCAGCTATCTAACAGAACGGTTGTCAATGTGTGCACTCAACTTCCAGAGGTAAACCTGTTTGTGGATTCAAGAGTCTGCAAACACTTTCTCTGCAGAGTCCCAAAACAGGTATTTTCAGCCCATTACCGGCATATGGAAGAAACAGCAGTAAGCACAGGGAAATATCGGCTTATAAATCCAAAACGCAGCTATCTAACAGAACGGTTTTCAATGTGTGCACTCAACTTCCAGAGGTAAACCCGTGTGTGGATTCAGCAGTCTGCAAACACTTTCTCTGCAGAGTCCCAAAACAGGCGTTTTCAGCCGATTACCGGCATATGGAAGAAACAGCAGTAAGCACAGGGAAATATCTGCTTCTAAATCCAAAACGCAGCTATATAACAGAACGGTTGTCAATGTGTGCACTCAACTTCCAGAGTTCCACCCGTGTGTGGATTCAGCAGTCTGCAAACACTTTCTCTGCAGAGTCCCAAAACAGGCGTTTTCAGCCCTTTACCGGCGTATGGAAGAAACAGCAGTAAGCACAGGGAAATATCTGCTCTTAAATCCAAAACGCAGCTATCTAACAGAACGGTTGTCAATGTGTGCACTCAACTTCCAGAGTAAAACCCGTGTTTGGATTCAGCAGTCTGCAAACACTTTCTCTGCAGAGTCTCAAAACAGGCGTGTTCAGCCGATTACCGGCATATGGAAGAAACAGCAGTAAGCACAGGGAAATATCTGCTTCTAAATCCAAAACGCAGCTATCTAACAGAACGGTTGTCAATGTGTGCACTCAACTTCCAGAGTTAAACCCGTGTTTGGATTCAGCAGTCTGCAAATACTTTCTCTGCAGAGTCCCAAAACAGGCGTTTTCAGCCCATTACCAGCATATTGAAGAAACAGCGGTAAGCACAGGGAAATATCTGCTTCTAAATCCAAAACGCAGCTATCTAACAGAACGGTTGTCAATGTGTGCACTCAACTTCCAGAGGTAAACCTGTGTGTGGATTCAAGAGTCTGCAAACACTTTCTCTGCAGAGTCCCAAAACAGGTATTTTCAGCCCATTACCGGCATCTGGAAGAAACAGCAGTAAGCACAGGGAAACATCTGCTTCTAAATCCAAAACGCAGCTATCTAACAGAACGGTGGTCAATGTGTGCACTCAACTTCCAGAGGTAAACCCGTGTGTGGATTCAGCAGTCTGCAAACCCTTTCTCTGCAGAGTCCCAAAACAGGCGTTTTCAGCCCATTACCGGCATATGGAAGAAACAGCAGTAAGCACAGGGAAATATCTGCTTCTAAGTCCAAAACGCAGCTATCTAACAGAACGGTTGTCAAAGTGTGCACTCAACTTCCAGAGTTAAACCCGTTTTTGGATTCAGCAGTCTGCAAACACTATCTCTGCAGAGTCCCAAAACAAGCATTTTCAGCCCATTACCGACATATGGAAGAAACAGCAGTAAGCACAGGGAAATATCTGCTTCTAAATCCAAAATGCAGCTATCTAACAGAACGGTTGTCAATGTGTGCACTCAACTTCCAGAGTTCAACCCCTGTGTGGATTCAACAGTCTGCAAACACTTTCTCTGCAGAGTCCCAAAACAGGCGTTTTCAGCCCATTACCGGCATATGGAAGAAACAGCAGTAAGCACAGGGTAATATCTGCTTCTGAATCCAAAATGCAGCTATCTAACAGAACGGTTGTCAATGTGCGCACTCAACTTCCAGAGTTAAACCCGTGTGTGGATTCAGCAGTCTGCAAACAGTTTCTCTGCAGAGCCCCAAAACAGACGTTTTCAGCCCTTTACCGGCATATGGAAGAAACAGCAGTAAGCACAGGGAAATATCTGCTTCTAAATCCAAAACGCAGCTATCTAACAGAACGGTTGTCAATGTGTGCACTCAACTTCCAGAGTTAAACCCGTGTGTGGATTCAGCAGTCTGCAAACACTTTCTCTGCAGAGTCCCAAAACAGGCGTTTTCAGCCCATTACCAGCATATTGAAGAAACAGCGGTAAGCACAGGGAAATATCTGCTTCTAAATCCAAAACGCAGCTATCTAACAGAACGGTTGTCAATGTGTGCACTCAACTTCCAGAGGTAAACCTGTGTGTGGATTCAAGAGTCTGCAAACACTTTCTCTGCAGAGTCCCAAAACAGGTATTTTCAGCCCATTACCGGCATATGGAAGAAACAGCAGTAAGCACAGGGAAATATCGGCTTATAAATCCAAAACGCAGCTATCTAACAGAACGGTTTTCAATGTGTGCACTCAACTTCCAGAGTTCCACCCGTGTGTGGATTCAGCAGTCTGCAAACACTTTCTCTGCAGAGTCCCAAAACAGGCGTTTTCAGCCCTTTACCGGCGTATGGAAGAAACAGCAGTAAGCACAGGGAAATATCTGCTCTTAAATCCAAAACGTAGCTATCTAACAGAACGGTTGTCAATGTGTGCACTCAACTTCCAGAGTAAAACCCGTGTTTGGATTCAGCAGTCTGCAAACACTTTCTCTGCAGAGTCGCAAAACAGGCGTGTTCAGCCGATTACCGGCATATGGAAGAAACAGCAGTAAGCACAGGGAAATATCTGCTTCTAAATCCAAAACGCAGCTATCTAACAGAACGGTTGTCAATGTGTGCACTCAACTTCCGGAACTAAACCCGTGTTTGGATTCAGCAGTCTGCAAACACTATCTCTGCAGAGTCCTAAAACAAGCGTTTTCAGCCCATTACCGGCATATGGAAGAAACAGCAGTAAGCACAGGGAAATATCTGCTTCTAAATCCAAAACGCAGGTATCTAACAGAACGGTTGTCAATGTGTGCACTCAACTTCCAGAGTTAAACCCGTGTGTGGATTCAGCAGTCTGCAAACACTTTCTCTGCAGAGTCCCAAAACAGGCGTTTTCAGCCCTTTACCGGCATATGGAAGAAACAGCAGTAAGCACAGGGAAATATCTGCTTATAAATCCAAAACGCAGCTATCTAACAGAACGGTTGTCAATGTGTGCACTCAACTTCCAGAATTAAACCGGTGTTTGGAATCAGCAGTCTGCAAACACTTTCTCTGCAGAGTCCCAAAACAGGCGTTTTCAGCCCATTACCAGCATATTGAAGAAACAGCGGTAAGCACAGGGAAATATCTGCTTCTAAATCCAAAACGCAGCTATCTAACAGAACGGTTGTCAATGTGTGCACTCAACTTCCAGAGGTAAACCTGTGTGTGGATTCAAGAGTCTGAAAACACTTTCTCTGCAGAGTCCCAAAACAGGTATTTTCAGCCCATTACCGGCATATGGAAGAAACAGCAGTAAGCACAGGGAAATATCGGCTTATAAATCCAAAACGCAGCTATCTAACAGAACGGTTTTCAATGTGTGCACTCAACTTCCAGAGGTAAACCCGTGTGTGGATTCAGCAGTCTGCAAACACTTTCTCTGCAGAGTCCCAAAACAGGCGTTTTCAGCCCATTACCGGCATATGGAAGAAAGGGCAGTAAGCACAGGGAAATATCTGCTTCTAAATCCAAAACGCAGCTATCTAACAGAACGGTTGTCAATGTGTGCACTCAACTTCCAGAATTAAACCCGTGTTTGGATTCAGCAGTCTGCAAACACTTTCTCTGCAGAGTCCAAAAACAGGCGTTTTCAGCCCATTACCTGCATATGGAAGAAACAGCAGTAAGCACAGGGAAATATCTGCTTCTAAATCCAAAACGCAGCTATATAACAGAACGGTTATCAATGTGTGCACTCAAATTCCAGAGTTCCACCCGTGTGTGGATTCAGCGGTCTGCAAGCACTTTCTCTGCAGAGTCCCAAAACAGGCGTTTTCAGCCCATTACCGGCATATGGAAGAAACAGCAGTAAGCACAGGGAAACATCTGCTTCTAAATCCAAAACGCAGCTATCTAACAGAACGGTGGTCAATGTGTGCACTCAACTTCCAGAGGTAAACCCGTGTGTGGATTCAGCAGTCTGCAAACCCTTTCTCTGCAGAGTCCCAAAACAGGCGTTTTTATCCCATTACCGGCATATGGAAGAAACAGCAGTAAGCACAGGGAAATATCTGCTTCTAAATCCAAAACGCAGCTATCTAACAGTACGGTTGTCAATGTGTGCACTCAACTTCCGGAATTAAACCCGTGTGTGGATTCAGCAGTCTGCAAACACTATCTCTGCAGAGTCCTAAAACAAGCGTTTTCAGCCCATTACCGGCATACGGAAGAAACAGCAGTAAGCACAGGGAAATATGTGCTTCTAAATCCAAAACGCAGGTATCTAACAGAACGGTTGTCAATGTGTGCACTCAACTTCCAGAGTTAAACCCGTGTGTGGATTCAGCAGTCTGCAAACACTTTCTCTGCAGAGTCCCAAAACAGGCGTTTTCAGCCCATTACCGGCATATGAAAGAAACAGCAGTAAGCACCGGGAAATATCTGCTTATAAATCCAAAACGCAGCTCTCTAACAGAACGGTTGTCAATGTGTGCACTCAACTTCCAGAGTTAAACCCGTGTGTGGATTCAGCAGTCTGCAAACACTTTCTCTGCAGAGTCCCAAAACAGGCGTTTTCAGCCCATTACCAGCATATTGAAGAAACAGCGGTAAGCACAGGGAAATATCTGCTTCTAAATCCAAAACGCAGCTATCTAACAGAACGGTTGTCAATGTGTGCACTCAGCTTCCGGAATTAAACCCGTGTTTGGATTCAGCAGTCTGCAAACACTTTCTCTGCAGAGTCCAAAAACAGGCGTTTTCAGCCCATTACCGACATATGGAAGAAACAGCAGTAAGCACAGGGAAATATCTGCTTCTAAATCCAAAACGCAGCTATCTAACAGAACGGTTATCAATGTGTGCACTCAACTTCCAGAGTTCCACCCGTGTGTGGATTCAGCGGTCTGCAAGCACTTTCTCTGCAGAGTCCCAAAACAGGCGTTTTCAGCCCATTACCGGCATATGGAAGAAACAGCAGTAAGCACAGGGAAACATCTGCTTCTAAATCCAAAACGCAGCTATCTAACAGAACGGTGGTCAATGTGTGCACTCAACTTACAGAGGTAAACCCGTGTGTGGATTCAGCAGTCTGCAAACACTTTCTCTGCAGAGTCCCAAAACAGGCGTTTTCAGCCCATTACCGGCATATGGAAGAAACAGCAGTAAGCACAGGGAAATATCTGCTTCTAAATCCAAAACGCAGCTATCTAACAGAACGGTTGTCAAGGTGTGCACTCAACTTCCAGAGTTAAACCCGTGTGTGGATTCAGCAGTCTGCAAACACTTTCTCTGCAGAGTCCCAAAACAAGCGTTTTCAGCCCATTACCGGCACATGGAAGAAACAGCAGTAAGCAGAGGGAAATATCTGCTTCTAAATCCAAAACGCAGCTATCTTTCAGAACGGTTGTCAATGTGTGAACTCAACTTCCAGAGTTCAACCCCTGTGTGGATTCAACAGTCTGCAAACACTTTCTCTGCAGAGTCCCAAAACAGGCGTTTTCAGCCCATTACCGGCATATGGAAGAAACAGCAGTAAGCACAGGGAAATATCTGCTTCTAAATCCAAAACGCAGCTATCTAACAGAACGGTGGTCAATGTGTGCACTCAACTTCCAGAGGTAAACCCGTGTGTGGATTCAGCAGTCTGCAAACACTTTCTCTGCAGAGTCCCAAAACAGGCGTTTTCAACCCATTACCGGCATACGGAAAAAACAGCAGTAAGCACAGGGAAATATCTGCTTCTAAATCCAAAACGCAGCTATCTAACAGAACGGTTGTCAATGTGTGCACTCAACTTCCAGAGTTAAAGCCGTGTGTGGATTCAGCAGTCTGCAAACACTTTCTCTGCAGAGTCCCAAAACAGGCGTTTTCAGCCCATTACCGGCATAAGGAAGAAACAGCAGTAAGCACAGGGAAATATCTGCTTCTAAATCAAAAACGCAGCTATCTAACAGAACGGTTGTCAATGTGTGCACTCAACTTCCAGAGTTAAACCCGTGTGTGGATTCAGCAGTCTGCAAACTCTTTCTCTGCATAGTCCCAAAACAGGCGTTTTCAGCCCGTTAGCGGCATATCGAAGAAAGAGTTGTAAGCACAGGGAAAAATCTGCTTCTAAATCCAAAACGGAGGTATCTAACAGAACGGTTGTCAATGTGTTCACTCAACTTCCAGAGGTAAACCCGTGTGTGGATTCAGCAGTCTGCAAACACTTTCTCTGCAGAGTCCCAAAACAGGCGTTTTCAGCCCATTACCGGCATATGGAAGAAACAGCAGTAACCACAGGGAAATATCTGCTTCTAAATCCAAAACGCAGCTATCTAACAGAACGGTTGACAATGTGTGCACTCAACTTCCAGAGGTAAACCCGTGTGTGGATTCAGCAGTCTGCAAACACTTTCTCTGCAGAGTCCCAAAACAGGCGTTTTCAGCCCATTACCGGCATATGGAAGAAACAGCAGTAAGCACAGGGAAATATCTGCTTCTAAATCCAAAAGGCAGCTATCTAACAGAACGGTTGTCAATGTGTGCACTCAAATTCCAGAGTTCCACCCGTGTGTGGATTCAGCGGTCTGCAAGCACTTTCTCTGCAGAGTCCCAAAACAGGCGTTTTCAGCCCATTACCGGCATATGGAAGAAACAGCAGTAAGCACAGGGAAACATCTGCTTCTAAATCCAAAACGCAGCTATCTAACAGAACGGTGGTCAATGTGTGCACTCAACTTCCAGAGTTAAACCGGTGTGTGGATTCAGCAGTCTGCAAACCCTTTCTCTGCAGAGTCCCAAAACAGGCGTTTTCATCCCATTACCGGCATATGGAAGAAACAGCAGTAAGCTCAGGGAAATATCTGCTTCTAAATCCAAAACGCAGCTATCTAACAGTACGGTTGTCAATGTGTGCACTCAACTTCCGGAATTAAACCCGTGTGTGGATTCAGCAGTCTGCAAACACTATCTCTGCAGAGTCCTAAAACAAGCGTTTTCAGCCCATTACCGGCATACGGAAGAAACAGCAGTAAGCGCAGGGAAATATGTGCTTCTAAATCCAAAACGCTGGTATCGAACAGAACGGTTGTCAATGTGTGCACTCAACTTCCAGAGTTAAACCCGTGTGTGGATTCAGCAGTCTGCAAACACTTTCTCTGCAGAGTCCCAAAACAGGCGTTTTCAGCCCATTACCGGCATATGGAAGAAACAGCAGTAAGCACCGGGAAATATCTGCTTATAAATCCAAAACGCAGCTCTCTAACAGAACGGTTGTCAATGTGTGCACTCAACTTCCAGAGTTAAACCCGTGTGTGGATTCAGCAGTCTGCAAACACTTTCTCTGCAGAGTCCCAAAACAGGCGTTTTCAGCCCATTACCAGCATATTGAAGAAACAGCGGTAAGCACAGGGAAATATCTGCTTCTAAATCCAAAACGCAGCTATCTAACAGAACGGTTGTCAATGTGTGCCCTCAGCTTCCGGAATTAAACCCGTGTTTGGATTCAGCAGTCTGCAAACACTTTCTCTGCAGAGTCCAAAAACAGGCGTTTTCAGCCCATTACCGACATATGGAAGAAACAGCAGTAAGCACAGGGAAATATCTGCTTCTAAATCCAAAACGCAGCTATCTAACAGAACGGTTATCAATGTGTGCACTCAACTTCCAGAGTTCCACCCGTGTGTGGATTCAGCGGTCTGCAAGCACTTTCTCTGCAGAGTCCCAAAACAGGCGTTTTCAGCCCATTACCGGCATATGGAAGAAACAGCAGTAAGCACAGGGAAACATCTGCTTCTAAATCCAAAACGCAGCTATCTAACAGAACGGTGGTCAATGTGTGCACTCAACTTACAGAGGTAAACCCGTGTGTGGATTCAGCAGTCTGCAAACACTTTCTCTGCAGAGTCCCAAAACAGGCGTTTTCAGCCCATTACCGGCATATGGAAGAAACAGCAGTAAGCACAGGGAAATATCTGCTTCTAAATCCAAAACGCAGCTATCTAACAGAACGGTTGTCAAGGTGTGCACTCAACTTCCAGAGTTAAACCCGTGTGTGGATTCAGCAGTCTGCAAACACTTTCTCTGCAGAGTCCCAAAACAAGCGTTTTCAGCCCATTACCGGCATATGGAAGAAACAGCAGTAAGCAGAGGGAAATATCTGCTTCTAAATCCAAAACGCAGCTATCTTACAGAACGGTTGTCAATGTGTGAACTCAACTTCCAGAGTTCAACCCCTGTGTGGATTCAACAGTCTGCAAACACTTTCTCTGCAGAGTCCCAAAACAGGCGTTTTCAGCCCATTACCGGCATATGGAAGAAACAGCAGTAAGCACAGGGAAATATCTGCTTCTAAATCCAAAACGCAGCTATCTAACAGAACGGTGGTCAATGTGTGCACTCAACTTCCAGAGGTAAACCCGTGTGTGGATTCAGCAGTCTGCAAACACTTTCTCTGCAGAGTCCCAAAACAGGCGTTTTCAGCCCTTTACCGGCATATGGAAGAAACAGCAGTAAGCACAGGGAAATATCTGCTTCTAAATCCAAAACGCAGCAATCTAAAAGAACGGTTGTCAATGTGTGCACTCAACTTCCAGAGTTCCACCCGTGTGTGGATTCAGCGGTCTGCAAACACTTTCTCTGCAGAGTCCCAAAACAGGCGTTTTCAGCCCATTACCGGCATATGGAAGAAACAGCAGTAAGCACAGGGAAATATCTGCTTCTAAATCCAAAACGCAGCTATCTAACAGAACGGTGGTCAATGTGTGCACTCAACTTCCAGAGTTCAACCCGTGTGTGGATTCAGCAGTCTGCAAACACTTTCTCTGCAGAGTCCGAAAACAGGGGTTTTCAGGCCAGCACCGGCATATTTAAGAAACAGTAGTAAGCACAGGGAAATATCTGCTTCTAAATCCAAAACACAGCTATCTAACAGAACGGTTGTCAATGTGAGCACTCAACTTCCAGAGTTCAACCCGTGTGTGGATTCAGTATTCTGCAAACACTTTCTCTGCAGAGTCCCAAAACAGGCGTTTTCAGCCCATCACCGGCATATGGAAGAAACAGCAGTACGCACAGGGAAATATCTGCTTCTAAATCCAAAACGAAGCTATCAAACAGAACGGTTATCAATGTGGGCACTCAACTTCCAGAGTTAAACCCGTGTGTGGATTCATCAGTCTGCAAACACTTTCTCTGCAGAGTCCCAAAACAGGCGTTTTCAGCGCATTACCGGCATATGGAAGAAACAGCAGAAAGCACAGGGAAATATCTGCTTCTAAATCCAAAACGCAGCTATCTAACAGAGCGGTGGTCAATGTGTGCACTAAACTTCCAGAGGTAAACCCGTGTGTGGATTCAGCAGTCTGCAAACACATTCTCTGCAGAGTCCCAAAACAGGCGTTTTCAGCCCTTTACCGGCATATGGAAGAAACAGCAGTAAGCACAGGGAAATATCTGCTTCTAAATCCAAAACGCAGCTATCAAACAGAACGGTTGTCAATGTGTGCACTCAACTTCCAGAGTTCAACCCGTGTGTGGATTCAGCAGTCTGCAAACACTTTCTCTGCAGAGTCCCAAAACAGGCGTTTTCAGCCCATTACCGGCATATGGAAGAAACAGCAGTAAGCAGAGGGAAATATCTGCTTCTAAATCCAAAATGCAGCTATCTAACAGAACGGTGGTCAATGTGTGCACTCAACTTCCAGAGTTAAACCCGTGTGTGGATTCAGCAGTCTGCAAACACTTTCTCTGCAGAGTCCCAAAACAAGCGTTTTCAGCACATTACCGGAATATGGAAGAAACAGCAGTAAGCACAGGGAAATATCTGCTTCTAAATCCAAAACACAGCTATCTAACAGAACGGTTGTCAATATGTGCACTCAACTACCAGAGTTCAACCCGTGTGTGGATTCAGCAGTCTGCAAACACTTTCTCTGCAGAGTCCGATAACAGGTGTTTTCAGCCCATTACCGGCATATGGAAGAAACAGCAGTAAGCACAGGGAAATATCTGCTTCTAAATCCAAAACGCAGCTATCTAGCAGAACGGTTGTCAATGTGTGCACTCAACTTCCAGAGTTAAACCCGTGTGTGGATTCAGCAGTCTGCAAACACTTTCTCTGCAGAGTCCCAAAACAGGCGTTTTCAGCCCATTACCGGCGTATGGAAGAAACAGCAGTAAGCACAGGGAAATATCTGCTCCTAAATCCAAAACGCAGCTATCTAACAGAACGGTTGTCAATGTGTGCACTCAACTTCCAGAGTTAAACCCGTGTTTGGATTCAGCACTCTGCAAACACTTTCTCTGCAGAGTCCCAAAACAGGCGTTTTCAGCCGATTACCGGCATATGGAAGAAACAGCAGTAAGCACAGTGAAATATCTGCTTCTAAATCCAAAACGCAGGTATCTAACAGAACGGTTGTCAACGTGTGCACTCAACTTCCAGAGTTAAACCCGTGTGTGGATTCAGCAGTCTGCAAACACTTTCTCTGCAGAGTCCCAAAACAGGCGTTTTCAGCCCATTACCGGCATACGGAAGAAACAGCAGTAAGCACAGGGAAATATCTGCTTCTAAATCCAAAACGCAGCTATCTAACAGAACGGTTGTCAATGTGTGCACTCAACTTCCAGAGTTAAAGCCGTGTGTGGATTCAGCAGTCTGCAAACACTTTCTCTGCAGAGTCCCAAAACAGGCGTTTTCAGCCCATTACCGGCATAAGGAAGAAACAGCAGTAAGCACAGGGAAATATCTGCTTCTAAATCCAAAACGCAGCTATCTAACAGAACGGTTGTCAATGTGTGCACTCAACTTCCAGAGTTAAACCCATGTGTGGATTCAGCAGTCTGCAAACTCTTTCTCTGCATAGTCCCAAAACAGGCGTTTTCAGCCCGTTAGCGGCATATCGAAGAAAGAGTTGTAAGCACAGGGAAAAATCTGCTTCTAAATCCAAAACGGAGGTATCTAACAGAACGGTTGTCAATGTGTGCACTCAACTTCCAGAGGTAAACCCGTGTGTGGATTCAGCAGTCTGCAAACACTTTCTCTGCAGAGTCCCAAAACAGGCGTTTTCAGCCCATTACCGGCATATGGAAGAAACAGCAGTAAGCACAGGGAAATATCTGCTTCTAAATCCAAAACGCAGCTATCTAACAGAACGGTTGACAATGTGTGCACTCAACTTCCAGAGGTAAACCCGTGTGTGGATTCAGCAGTCTGCAAACACTTTCTCTGCAGAGTCCCAAAACAGGCGTTTTCAGCCCATTACCGGCATATGGAAGAAACAGCAGTAAGCACAGGGAAATATCTGCTTCTAAATCCAAAAGGCAGCTATCTAACAGAACGGTTGTCAATGTGTGCACTCAACTTCCAGAGTTAAACCCGTTTGTGGATTCAGGAGTCTGTAAACTCTTTCTCTGCAGAGTCCCAAAACGCGTTTTCAGCCCATTACCGGCATATGGAAGAAACAGCAGAAAGCACAGGGAAATATCTGCTTCAAAATCCAAAACGCAGCTATCTAACAGAACGGTTGTCAATGTGTGCACTCAACTTCCAGAGTTCAACCCGTGTGTGGATTCAGCAGTCTGGAAACACTTTCTCTGCACAGTCCCAAAACAGGCGTTTTCAGCCCATTACCGGCATATGAAAGAAACAGCGGTAAGCACAGGGAAATATCTGCTTCTAAATCCAAAACGCAGCTATCTAACAGAACGGTTGTCAATGTGTGCACTCAGCTTCCGGAATTAAACCCGTGTTTGGATTCAGCAGTCTGCAAACACTTTCTCTGCAGAGTCCAAAAACAGGCGTTTTCAGCCCATTACCGGCATATGGAAGAAACAGCAGTAAGCACAGGGAAATATCTGCTTATAAATCCAAAACGCAGCTATCTAACAGAACGGTTGTCAATGTGTGCACTCAACTTCCAGAGTTAAACCCGTGTTTGGATTCAGCAGTCTGCAAACACTTTCTCTGCAGAGTCCCAAAACAGGCGTTTTCAGCCCATTACCAGCATATTGAAGAAACAGCGGTAAGCACAGGGAAATATCTGCTTCTAAATCCAAAACGCAGCTATCTAACAGAACGGTTGTCAATGTGTGCACTCAGCTTCCGGAATTAAACCCGTGTTTGGATTCAGCAGTCTGCAAACACTTTCTCTGCAGAGTCCAAAAACAGGCGTTTTCAGCCCATTACCGGCATATGGAAGAAACAGCAGTAAGCACAGGGAAATATCTGCTTCTAAATCCAAAACGCAGCTATCTAACAGAACGGTTGTCAATGTGTGCACTCAACTTCCAGAGTTCCACCCGTGTGTGGATTCAGCGGTCTGCAAGCACTTTCTCTGCAGAGTCCCAAAACAGGCGTTTTCAGCCCATTACCGGCATATGGAAGAAACAGCAGTAAGCACAGGGAAACATCTGCTTCTAAATCCAAAACGCAGCTATCTAACAGAACGGTGGTCAATGTGTGCACTCAACTTACAGAGGTAAACCCGTGTGTGGATTCAGCAGTCTGCAAACACATTCTCTGCAGAGTCCCAAAACAGGCGTTTTCAGCCCATTACCGGCATATGGAAGAAACAGCAGTAAGCACAGGGAAATATCTGCTTCTAAATCCAAAACGCAGCTATCTAACAGAACGGTTGTCAAGGTGTGCACTCAACTTCCAGAGTTAAACCCGTGTGTGGATTCAGCAGTCTGCAAACACTTTCTCTGCAGAGTCCTAAAACAAGCGTTTTCAGCCCATTACCGGCATATGGAAGAAACAGCAGTAAGCACAGGGAAATATCTGCTTCTAAATCCAAAACGCAGCTATCTAACAGAACGGTTGTCAATGTGTGCACTCAACTTCCAGAGTTCAACCCCTGTGTGGATTCAACAGTCTGCAAACACTTTCTCTGCAGAGTCC
Source organism: Aotus nancymaae (assembly GCF_030222135.1). Taxonomy (NCBI): domain Eukaryota; kingdom Metazoa; phylum Chordata; class Mammalia; order Primates; family Aotidae; genus Aotus; species Aotus nancymaae. The sequence continues at coordinate 28,042 of NW_026989165.1, forward strand.
CAAAACAGGCGTTTTCAACCCATTACCGGCATATGGAAGAAACAGCAGTAAGCACAGGGAAATATCTGCTTCTAAATCCAAAACGCACCTATCTAACAGAACGGTGGTCAATGTGTGCACTCAACTTCCAGAGGTAAACCCGTTTGTGGATTCAGCAGTCTGCAAACACTTTCTCTGCAGAGTCCCAAAACAGGCGTTTTCAGCCCATTACCGGCATATGGAAGAAACAGCAGTAAGCACAGGGAAATATCTGCTTCTAAATCCAAAACGCAGCTATCTAACAGAACGGTTGTCAATGTGTGCACTCAACTTCCAGAGTTAAACCCGTGTGTGGATTCAGCAGTCTGCAAACACTTTCTCTGCAGAGTCCCAAAACAGGCGTTTTCAGCCCATTACCGGCATATGGAAGAAACAGCAGTAAGCACAGGGAAATATCTGCTTCTAAATGCAAAACGGAGCTATCTAATAGAACGGCTGTCAACGTGGGCACTCAACTTCCAGAGTTAAACCCGTGTGTGGATTCAGCAGTCTACAAACACTTTCTGTGCAGAGTCTCAAAACGGGCATTTTCAGCCCATTACCGGAATAAGTAAGAAACAGCAGTAAGCACAGGGAAATATCTGCTTCTAAACTCAAAACGAAGCTATCTAACAGAACGGTTGTCAATGTGTGCACTCAACTTCCAGAATTAAACCCGTGTTTGGATTCAGCAGTCTGCAAACACTTTCTCTGCAGAGTCCCAAAACAGGCGTTTTCAGCCCATTACCGGCATATTGAAGAAACAGCAGTAATCACAGGGAAATATCTGCTTCTAAATCCAACACGCAGCTATCTAACAGAACGGTTGTCAATGTGTGCACTCAACTTCCAGAGGTAAACCAGTGTGTGGATTGAGCAGTCTGCAAACACTTTCTCTGCAGAGTCCCAAAACAGGCGTTTTCAGCCCATTACCGGCATATGGAAGAAACAGCAGTAAGCACAGGGAAATATCTGCTTCTAAATCCAAAACGCAGCAATCTAAAAGAACGGTTGTCAATGTGTGCACTCAACTTCCAGAGTTCCACCCGTGTGTGGATTCAGCGGTCTGCAAACACTTTCTCTGCAGAGTCCCAAAACAGGCGTTTTCAGCCCATTACCGGCATATGGAAGAAACAGCAGTAAGCACAGGGAAATATCTGCTTCTAAATCCAAAACGCAGCTATCTAACAGAACGGTGGTCAATGTGTGCACTCAACTTCCAGAGTTCAACCCGTGTGTGGATTCAGCAGTCTGCAAACACTTTCTCTGCAGAGTCCGAAAACAGGGGTTTTCAGGCCATCACCGGCATATTTAAGAAACAGTAGTAAGCACAGGGAAATATCTGCTTCTAAATCCAAAACACAGCTATCTAACAGAACGGTTGTCAATGTGAGCACTCAACTTCCAGAGTTCAACCCGTGTGTGGATTCAGTATTCTGCAAACACTTTCTCTGCAGAGTCCCAAAACAGGCGTTTTCAGCCCATCACCGGCATATGGAAGAAACAGCAGTACGCACAGGGAAATATCTGCTTCTAAATCCAAAACGAAGCTATCAAACAGAACGGTTTTCAATGTGGGCACTCAACTTCCAGAGTTAAACCCGTGTGTGGATTCAGCAGTCTGCAAACACTTTCTCTGCAGAGTCCCAAAACAGGCGTTTTCAGTGCATTACCGGCATATGGAAGAAACAGCAGAAAGCACAGGGAAATATCTGCTTCTAAATCCAAAACGCAGCTATCTAACAGAACGGTTGCCAATGTGTGCACTCAACTTGCAGAGGTAAACCCGAGTGTGGATTCAGCAGTCTGCAAACACTTTCTCTGCAGAGTCCCAAAACAGGCCTTTTCAGCCCTTTACCGGCATATGGAAGAAACAGCAGTAAGCACAGGGAAATATCTGCTTCTAAATCCAAAACTCAGCTATCTAACAGAACGGTTGACAATGTGTGCACTCAACTTCCAGAGGTAAACCCGTGTGTGGATTCAGCAGTCTGCAAACACTTTCTCTGCAGAGTCCCAAAACAGGCGTTTTCAGCCCATTACCGGCATATGGAAGAAACAGCAGTAAGCACAGGGAAATATCTGCTTCTAAATCCAAAACGCAGCTATCTAACAGAACGGTTGTCAATGTGTGCACTCAACGTCCAGAGTTAAACCCGTGTGTGGATTCAGCGGTCTGCAAACACTTTCTCTGCAGAGTCCCAAAACAGGCGTTTTCAGCCCATTACCGGCATAAGGAAGAAACAGCAGTAAGCACAGGGAAATATCTGCTTCTAAATCCAAAACGCAGCTATCTAACAGAACGGTTGTCAATGTGTGCACTCAACTTCCAGAGTTAAACCCGTGTGTGGATTCAGCAGTCTGCAAACTCTTTCTCTGCATAGTCCCAAAACAGGCGTTTTCAGCCCGTTAGCGGCATATCGAAGAAAGAGTTGTAAACACAGGGAAATATCTGCTTCTAAATCCAAAACGCAGCTATCTAACAGAACGGTTGTCAATGTGTGCACTCAACTTCCAGAGGTAAGCCCGTGTGTTGATTCAGCAGTCTGCAAACACTTTCTCTGCAGAGTCCCAAAACAGGCGTTTTCAGCCCATTACCGGCATATCTAAGAAACAGCAGTAAGCAGAGGGAGATATCTGCTTCTAAATCCAAAACGCAGCTATCTAACAGAACGGTGGTCAATGTGTGCACTAAACTTCCAGAGGTAAACCCGTGTGTGGATTCAGCAGTCTGCAAACACTTTCTCTGCAGAGTCTCAAAACAGGCGTTTTCAGCCCTTTACCGGCATATGGAAGAAACAGCAGTAAGCACAGGGAAATATCTGCTTCTAAATCCAAAACGCAGCTATCTAACAAAACGGTTGTCAATGTGTGCACTCAACTTCCAGAGTTCAACCCGTGTGTGGATTCAGCAGTCTGCAAACACTTTCTCTGCAGAGTCCCAAAACAGGCGTTTTCAGCCCATTACCGGCATATGGAAGAAACAGCAGTAAGCAGAGGGAAATATCTGCTTCTAAATCCAAAATGCAGCTATCTAACAGAACGGTGGTCAATGTGTGCACTCAACTTCCAGAGGTAAACCCGTGTGTGGATTCAGCAGTCTGCAAACACTTTCTCTGCAGAGTCCCAAAACAAGCGTTTTCAGCACATTACCGGAATATGGAAGAAACAGCAGTAAGCACAGGGAAATATCTGCTTCTAAATCCAAAACACAGCTATCTAACAGAACGGTTGTCAATATGTGCACTCAACTACCAGAGTTCAACCCGTGTGTGGATTCAGCAGTCTGCAAACACTTTCTCTGCAGAGTCCGATAACAGGTGTTTTCAGCCCATTACCGGCATATGGAAGAAACAGCAGTAAGCACAGGGAAATATCTGCTTCTAAATCCAAAACGCAGCTATCTAGCAGAACGGTTGTCAATGTGTGCACTCAACTTCCAGAGTTAAACCCGTGTGTGGATTCAGCAGTCTGCAAACACTTTCTCTGCAGAGTCCCAAAACAGGCGTTTTCAGCCCATTACCGGCGTATGGAAGAAACAGCAGTAAGCACAGGGAAATATCTGCTCCTAAATCCAAAACGCAGCTATCTAACAGAACGGTTGTCAATGTGTGCACTCAACTTCCAGAGTTAAACCCGTGTTTGGATTCAGCACTCTGCAAACACTTTCTCTGCAGAGTCCCAAAACAGGCGTTTTCAGCCCATTACCGGCATATGGAAGAAACAGCAGTAAGCACAGGGAAATATCTGCTTCTAAATCCAAAACGCAGCTATCTAACAGAACGGTTGTCAATGTGTGCACTCAACTTCCGGAATTAAACCCGTGTTTGGATTCAGCAGTCTGCAAACACTTTCTCTGCAGAGTCCAAAAACAGGCGTTTTCAGCCCATTACCGGCATATGGAAGAAACAGCAGAAAGCACAGGGAAATATCTGCTTCTAAATCCAAAATGCAGCTATCTAACAGAACGGTTGTCAATGTGCACACTCAACTTCCAGAGGTAAACCCGTGTATGGATTCAGCAGTCTGCAAACACTTTCTCTGCAGAGTCCCAAAACAGGTGTTTTCAGCCCGTTACCGGCATATGGAAGAAATGGCAGTAAGCACAGGGAAATATCTGCTTCTTAATCCAAAACGCAGCTATCTAACAGAACGGTTGTCAATGTGTGCACTCAACTTCCAGAGTTAAACCCGTGTGTGGATTCAGCAGTCTGCAAACACTTTCTGTGCAGAGTTTCAAAACAGGCGTTTTCAGCCCCATACCTGCATATGGAAGAAACAGCAGTAAGAACAGGGAAATATCTGCTTCTAAATCCAAAACGCAGCTATCTAACAGAACGGTTGCCAATGTGTGCACTCAACTTGCAGAGGTAAACCCGAGTGTGGATTCAGCAGTCTGCAAACACTTTCTCTGCAGAGTCCCAAAACAGGCCTTTTCAGCCCTTTACCGGCATATGGAAGAAACAGCAGTAAGCACAGGGAAATATCTGCTTCTAAATCCAAAACTCAGCTATCTAACAGAACGGTTGACAATGTGTGCACTCAACTTCCAGAGGTAAAGCCGTGTGTGGATTCAGCAGTCTGCAAACACTTTCTCTGCAGAGTCCCAAAACAGGCGTTTTCAGCCCATTACCGGCATATGGAAGAAACAGCAGTAAGCACAGGGAAATATCTGCTTCTAAATCCAAAACGCAGCTATCTAACAGAACGGTTGTCAATGTGTGCACTCAACGTCCAGAGTTAAACCCGTGTGTGGATTCAGCAGTCTGCAAACACTTTCTCTGCAGAGTCCCAAAACAGGCGTTTTCAGCCCATTACCGGCATATCTAAGAAACAGCAGTAAGCAGAGGGAGATATCTGCTTCTAAATCCAAAACGCAGCTATCTAACAGAACGGTGGTCAATGTGTGCACTAAACTTCCAGAGGTAAACCCGTGTGTGGATTCAGCAGTCTGCAAACACTTTCTCTGCAGAGTCTCAAAACAGGCGTTTTCAGCCCTTTACCGGCATAAGGAAGAAACAGCAGTAAGCACAGGGAAATATCTGCTTCTAAATCCAAAACGCAGCTATCTAACAGAACGGTTGTCAATGTGTGCACTCAACTTCCAGAGTTCAACCCGTGTGTGGATTCAGCAGTCTGCAAACACTTTCTCTGCAGAGCCCCAAAACAGGCGTTTTCAGCCCATTACCGGCATATGGAAGAAACAGCAGTAAGCAGAGGGAAATATCTGCTTCTAAATCCAAAACGCAGCTATCTAACAGAACGGTGGTCAATGTGTGCACTCAACTTCCAGAGGTAAACCCGTGTGTGGATTCAGCAGTCTGCAAACACTTTCTCTGCAGAGTCCCAAAACAAGCGTTTTCAGCACATTACCGGAATATGGAAGAAACAGCAGTAAGCACAGGGAAATATCTGCTTCTAAATCCAAAACACAGCTATCTAACAGAACGGTTGTCAATATGTGCACTCAACTACCAGAGTTCAACCCGTGTGTGGATTCAGCAGTCTGCAAACACTTTCTCTGCAGAGTCCGATAACAGGTGTTTTCAGCCCATTACCGGCATATGGAAGAAACAGCAGTAAGCACAGGGAAATATCTGCTTCTAAATCCAAAACGCAGCTATCTAGCAGAACGGTTGTCAATGTGTGCACTCATCTTCCAGAGTTAAACCCGTGTGTGGATTCAGCAGTCTGCAAACACTTTCTCTGCAGAGTCCCAAAACAGGCGTTTTCAGCCCATTACCGGCGTATGGAAGAAACAGCAGTAAGCACAGGGAAATATCTGCTCCTAAATCCAAAACGCAGCTATCTAACAGAACGGTTGTCAATGTGTGCACTCAACTTCCAGAGTTAAACCCGTGTTTGGATTCAGCACTCTGCAAACACTTTCTCTGCAGAGTCCCAAAACAGGCGTTTTCAGCCGATTACCGGCATATGGAAGAAACAGCAGTAAGCACAGTGAAATATCTGCTTCTAAATCCAAAACGCAGGTATCTAACAGAACGGTTGTCAACGTGTGCACTCAACTTCCAGAGTTAAACCCGTGTGTGGATTCAGCAGTCTGCAAACACTTTCTCTGCAGAGTCCCAAAACAGGCGTTTTCAGCCCATTACCGGCATATGGAAGAAACAGCAGTAAGCACAGGGTAATATCTGCTTCTGAATCCAAAATGCAGCTATCTAACAGAAGGGTTGTCAATGTGCGCACTCAACTTCCAGAGTTAAACCCGTCTGTGGATTCAGCAGTCTGCAAACACTTTCTCTGCGGAGCCCCAAAACAGACGTTTTCAGCCCTTTACCGGCATATGGAAGAAACAGCAGTAAGCACAGGGAAATATCTGCTTCTAAATCCAAAACGCAGCTATCTAACAGAACGGTTGTCAATGTGTGCACTCAACTTCCGGAATTAAACCCGTGTTTGGATTCAGCAGTCTGCAAACACTTTCTCTGCAGAGTCCTAAAACAAGCGTTTTCAGCCCATTACCGGCATATGGAAGAAACAGCAGTAAGCACAGGGAAATATGTGCTTCTAAATCCAAAACGCAGCTATCTAACAGAACGGTTTTCAATGTGTGCACTCAACTTCCAGAGGTAAACCCGTGTGTGGATTCAGCAGTCTGCAAACACTTTCTCTGCAGAGTCCCAAAACAGGCGTTTTCAGCCCATTACCGGCATATGGAAGAAACAGCAGTAAGCACAGGGAAATATCTGCTTCTAAATCCAAAACGCAGCTATCTAACAGAACGGTTGTCAATGTGTGCACTCAACTTCCGGAATTAAACCCGTGTTTGGATTCAGCAGTCTGCAAACAGTTTCTCTGCAGAGTCCAAAAACAGGCGTTTTCATCCCATTACCGGCATATGGAAGAAACAGCAGAAAGCACAGGGAAATATCTGCTTCTAAATCCAAAATGCAGCTATCTAACAGAACGGTTGTCAATGTGCACACTCAACTTCCAGAGGTAAACCCGTGTATGGATTCAGCAGTCTGCAAACACTTTCTCTGCAGAGTCCCAAAACAGGTGTTTTCAGCCCGTTACCGGCATATGGAAGAAATGGCAGTAAGCACAGGGAAATATCTGCTTCTTAATCCAAAACGCAGCTATCTAACAGAACGGTTGTCAATGTGTGCACTCAACTTCCAGAGTTAAACCCGTGTGTGGATTCAGCAGTCTGCAAACACTTTCTGTGCAGAGTTTCAAAACAGGCGTTTTCAGCCCCATACCGGCATATGGAAGAAACAGCAGTAAGAACAGGGAAATATCTGCTTCTAAATCCAAAACGCAGCTATCTAACAGAACGGTTGCCAATGTGTGCACTCAACTTGCAGAGGTAAACCCGAGTGTGGATTCAGCAGTCTGCAAACATTTTCTCTGCAGAGTCCCAAAACAGGCGTTTTCAGCCCATTACCGGCATATGGAAGAAACAGCAGTAAGCACAGGGAAATATCTGCTTCTAAATCCAAAACGCAGCTATCTAACAGAATGGTTGTCAATGTGTGCACTCAACTTCCAGAGTTCCACCCGTGTGTGGATTCAGCGGTCTGCAAGCATTTTCTCTGCAGAGTGCCAAAACAGGCGTTTTCAGCCCATTACCGGCATATGGAAGAAACAGCAGTAAGCACAGGGAAACATCTGCTTCTAAATCCAAAACGCAGCTATCTAACAGAACGGTGGTCAATGTGTGCACTCAACTTCCAGAGGTAAACCCGTGTGTGGATTCAGCAGTCTGCAAACCCTTTCTCTGCAGAGTCCCAAAACAGGCGTTTTCAGCCCAATACCGGCATATGGAAGAAACAGCAGTAAGCACAGGGAAATATCTGCTTCTAAATCCAAAACGCAGCTTTCTAACAGAACGGTTGCCAATGTGTGCACTCAACTTCCAGAGGTAAACCCGAGTGTGGATTCAGCAGTCTGCAAACACTTTCTCTGCAGAGTCCCAAAACAGGCGTTTTCAGCCCATCACCGGCATATGGAAGAAACAGCAGTACGCACAGGGAAATATCTGCTTCTAAATCGAAAACGAAGCTATCAAACAGAACGGTTATCAATGTGGGCACTCAACTTCCAGAGTTAAACCCGTGTGTGGATTCAGCAGTCTGCAAACACTTTCTCTACAGAGTCCCAAAACAGGCGTTTTCAGCCCATTACCGGCATATGGAAGAAACAGCAGTAAGCACAGGGAAATATCTGCTTCTAAATCCAAAACGCAGCTATCTAACAGAACGGCTGCCAATGTGTGCACTCAACTTCCAGAGGTAAACCCGAGTGTGGATTCAGCCGTCTGCAAACACTTTCTCTGCAGAGTCCCAAAACAGGCCTTTTCAGCCCTTTACCGGCATATGGAAGAAACAGCAGTAAGCACAGGGAAATATCTGCTTCTAAATCCAAAACTCAGCTATCTAACAGAAAGGTTGACAATGTGTGCACTCAACTTCCAGAGGTAAACCCGTGTGTGGATTCAGCAGTCTGCAAACACTTTCTCTGCAGAGTCCCAAAACAGGCGTTTTCAGCCCATTACCGGCATATGGAAGAAACAGCAGTAAGCACATTGAAATATCTGCTTCTAAATCCAAAACGCAGCTATCTAACAGAACGGTTGTCAATGTGTGCACTCAACGTCCAGAGTTAAACCCGTGTGTGGATTCAGCAGTCTGCAAACACTTTCTCTGCAGAGTCCCAAAACAGGCGTTTTCAGCCCATTACCGGCATAAGGAAGAAACAGCAGTAAGCACAGGGAAATATCTGCTTCTAAATCCAAAACGCAGCTATCTAACAGAACGGATGTCAATGTGTGCACTCAACTTCCAGAGTTAAACCCGTGTGTGGATTCAGCAGTCTGCAAACTCTTTCTCTGCATAGTCCCAAAACAGGCGTTTTCAGCCCGTTAGCGGCATATCGAATAAAGAGTTGTAAACACAGGGAAATATCTGCTTCTAAATCCAAAACGCAGCTATCTAACAGAACGGTTGTCAATGTGTGCACTCAACTTCCAGAGGTAAACCCGTGTGTTGATTCAGCAGTCTGCAAACACTTTCTCTGCAGAGTCCCAAAACAGGCGTTTTCAGCCCATTACCGGCATATCTAAGAAACAGCAGTAAGCACAGGGAAATATCTGCTTCTAAATCCAAAACGCAGCTATCTAACAGAACGGTGGTCAATGTGTGCACTAAACTTCCAGAGGTAAACCCGTGTTTGGATTCAGCAGTCTGCAAACACTTTCTCTGCAGAGTCTCAAAACAGGCGTTTTCAGCCCTTTACCGGCATATGGAAGAAACAGCAGTAAGCACAGGGAAATATCTGCTTCTAAATCCAAAACGCAGCTATCTAACAGAACGGTGGTCAATGTGTGCACTCAACTTCCAGAGTTCAACCCGTGTGTGGATTCAGCAGTCTGCAAACACTTTCTCTGCAGAGTCCCAAAACAGGCGTTTTCAGCCCATTACCGGCATATGGAAGAAACAGCAGTAAGCAGAGGGAAATATCTGCTTCTAAATCCAAAATGCAGCTATCTAACAGAACGGTGGTCAATGTGTGCACTCAACTTCCAGAGGTAAACCCGTGTGTGGATTCAGCAGTCTGCAAACACTTTCTCTGCAGAGTCCCAAAACAAGCGTTTTCAGCACATTACCGGCATATGGAAGAAACAGCAGTAAGCACAGGGAAATATCTGCTTCTAAATCCAAAACACAGCTATCTAACAGAATGGTTGTCAATATGTGCACTCAACTTCCAGAGTTCAACCCGTGTGTGGATTCAGCAGTCTGCAAACACTTTCTCTGCAGAGTCCGATAACAGGTGTTTTCAGCCCATTACCGGCATATGGAAGAAACAGCAGTAAGCACAGGGAAATATCTGCTTCTAAATCCAAAACGCAGCTATCTAACAGAACGGTTGTCAATGTGTGCACTCAACTTCCAGAGTTAAACCCGTGTGTGGATTCAGCAGTCTGCAAACACTTTCTCTGCAGAGTCCCAAAACAGGCGTTTTCAGCCCATTACCGGCGTATGGAATAAACAGCAGTAAGCACAGGGAAATATCTGCTCCTAAATCCAAAACGCAGCTATCTAACAGAACGGTTGTCAATGTGTGCACTCAACTTCCAGAGTTAAACCCGTGTTTGGATTCAGCACTCTGCAAACACTTTCTCTGCAGAGTCCCAAAACAGGCGTTTTCAGCCGATTACCGCCATATGGAAGAAACAGCAGTAAGCACAGTGAAATATCTGCTTCTAAATCCAAAACGCAGGTATCTAACAGAACGGTTGTCAACGTGTGCACTCAACTTCCAGAGTTAAACCCGTGTGTGGATTCAGCAGTCTGCAAACACTTTCTCTGCAGAGTCCCAAAACAGGCGTTTTCAGCCCATTACCGGCATATGGAAGAAACAGCAGTAAGCACAGGGAAATATCTGCTTCTAAATCCAAACCGCAGCTATCTAACAGAACGGTTGTCAATGTGTGCACTCAACTTCCAGAGTTAAACCCGTGTGTGGATTCAGCAGTCTGTAAACACTTTCTCTGCAGAGTCCCAAAACAGGCGTTTTCAGCCCATTACCGGCATATGGAAGAAACAGCAGTAAGCACAGGGTAATATCTGCTTCTGAATCCAAAATGCAGCTATCTAACAGAACGGTTGTCAATGTGCGCACTCAACTTCCAGAGTTAAACCCGTCTGTGGATTCAGCAGTCTGCAAACACTTTCTATGCGGAGCCCCAAAACAGACGTTTTCAGCCCTTTACCGGCATATGGAAGAAACAGCAGTAAGCACAGGGAAATATCTGCTTCTAAATCCAAAACGCAGCTATCTAACAGAACGGTTGTCAATGTGTGCACTCAACTTCCGGAATTAAACCCGTGTTTGGATTCAGCAGTCTGCAAACACTTTCTCTGCAGAGTCCTAAAACAAGCGTTTTCAGCCCATTACCGGCATATGGAAGAAACAGCAGTAAGCACAGGGAAATATGTGCTTCTAAATCCAAAACGCAGCTATCTAACAGAACGGTTTTCAATGTGTGCGCTCAACTTCCAGAGGTAAACCCGTGTGTGGATTCAGCAGTCTGCAAACACTTTCTCTGCAGAGTCCCAAAACAGGTGTTTTCAGCCCGTTACCGGCATATGGAAGAAAGGGCAGTAAGCACAGGGAAATATCTGCTTCTTAATCCAAAACGCAGCTATCTAACAGAACGGTTGTCAATGTGTGCACTCAACTTCCAAAGTTAAACCCGTGTGTGGATTCAGCAGTCTGCAAACACTTTCTGTGCAGAGTTTCAAAACAGGCGTTTTCAGCCCCATACCGGCATATGGAAGAAACAGCAGTAAGAACAGGGAAATATCTGCTTCTAAATCCAAAACGAAGCTATCTAACAGAACGGTTGTCAATGTGTGCACTCAACTTCCAGAGTCAAACCCGTGTGTGGATTCAGCAGTCTGCAAACACTTTCTCTGCAGAGTCCCAAATCAGGCGTTTTCAGCACATTACCGGCATATGGAAGAAACAGCAGTAAGCACAGGGAAATATCTGCTTCTAAATCCAAAACGCAGCTATCTAACAGAATGGTTGTCAATGTGTGCACTCAACTTCCAGAGTTCCACCCGTGTGTGGATTCAGCGGTCTGCAAGCATTTTCTCTGCAGAGTCCCAAAACAGGCGTTTTCAGCCCATTACCGGCATATGGAAGAAACAGCAGTAAGCACAGGGAAACATCTGCTTCTAAATCCAAAACGCAGCTATCTAACAGAACGGTGGTCAATGTGTGCACTCAACTTCCAGAGGTAAACCCGTGTGTGGATTCAGCAGTCTGCAAACACTTTCTCTGCAGAGTCCCAAAACAGGCGTTTTCAGCCCATTACCGGCATATCTAAGAAACAGCAGTAAGCACAGGGAAATATCTGCTTCTAAATCCAAAACACAGCTATCTAACAGAATGGTTGTCAATATGTGCACTCAACTTCCAGAGTTCAACCCGTGTGTGGATTCAGCAGTCTGCAAACACTTTCTCTGCAGAGTCCGATAACAGGTGTTTTCAGCCCATTACCGGCATATGGAAGAAACAGCAGTAAGCACAGGGAAATATCTGCTTCTAAATCCAAAACGCAGCTATCTAACAGAACGGTTGTCAATGTGTGCACTCAACTTCCAGAGTTAAACCCGTGTGTGGATTCAGCAGTCTGCAAACACTTTCTCTGCAGAGTCCCAAAACAGGCGTTTTCAGCCCATTACCGGCGTATGGAATAAACAGCAGTAAGCACAGGGAAATATCTGCTCCTAAATCCAAAACGCAGCTATCTAACAGAACGGTTGTCAATGTGTGCACTCAACTTCCAGAGTTAAACCCGTGTTTGGATTCAGCACTCTGCAAACACTTTCTCTGCAGAGTCCCAAAACAGGCGTTTTCAGCCGATTACCGCCATATGGAAGAAACAGCAGTAAGCACAGTGAAATATCTGCTTCTAAATCCAAAACGCAGGTATCTAACAGAACGGTTGTCAACGTGTGCACTCAACTTCCAGAGTTAAACCCGTGTGTGGATTCAGCAGTCTGCAAACACTTTCTCTGCAGAGTCCCAAAACAGGCGTTTTCAGCCCATTACCGGCATATGGAAGAAACAGCAGTAAGCACAGTGAAATATCTGCTTCTAAATCCAAAACGCAGCTATCTAACAGAACGGTTGTCAATGTGTGCACTCAACTTCCAGAGTTAAACCCGTGTGTGGATTCAGCAGTCTGTAAACACTTTCTCTGCAGAGTCCCAAAACAGGCGTTTTCAGCCCATTACCGGCATATGGAAGAAACAGCAGTAAGCACAGGGTAATATCTGCTTCTGAATCCAAAATGCAGCTATCTAACAGAACGGTTGTCAATGTGCGCACTCAACTTCCAGAGTTAAACCCGTCTGTGGATTCAGCAGTCTGCAAACACTTTCTATGCGGAGCCCCAAAACAGACGTTTTCAGCCCTTTACCGGCATATGGAAGAAACAGCAGTAAGCACAGGGAAATATCTGCTTCTAAATCCAAAACGCAGCTATCTAACAGAACGGTTGTCAATGTGTGCACTCAACTTCCGGAATTAAACCCGTGTTTGGATTCAGCAGTCTGCAAACACTTTCTCTGCAGAGTCCTAAAACAAGCGTTTTCAGCCCATTACCGGCATATGGAAGAAACAGCAGTAAGCACAGGGAAATATGTGCTTCTAAATCCAAAACGCAGCTATCTAACAGAACGGTTTTCAATGTGTGCGCTCAACTTCCAGAGGTAAACCCGTGTGTGGATTCAGCAGTCTGCAAACACTTTCTCTGCAGAGTCCCAAAACAGGTGTTTTCAGCCCGTTACCGGCATATGGAAGAAAGGGCAGTAAGCACAGGGAAATATCTGCTTCTTAATCCAAAACGCAGCTATCTAACAGAACGGTTGTCAATGTGTGCACTCAACTTCCAAAGTTAAACCCGTGTGTGGATTCAGCAGTCTGCAAACACTTTCTGTGCAGAGTTTCAAAACAGGCGTTTTCAGCCCCATACCGGCATATGGAAGAAACAGCAGTAAGAACAGGGAAATATCTGCTTCTAAATCCAAAACGAAGCTATCTAACAGAACGGTTGTCAATGTGTGCACTCAACTTCCAGAGTCAAACCCGTGTGTGGATTCAGCAGTCTGCAAACACTTTCTCTGCAGAGTCCCAAAACAGGCGTTTTCAGCACATTACCGGCATATGGAAGAAACAGCAGTAAGCACAGGGAAATATCTGCTTCTAAATCCAAAACGCAGCTATCTAACAGAATGGTTGTCAATGTGTGCACTCAACTTCCAGAGTTCCACCCGTGTGTGGATTCAGCGGTCTGCAAGCATTTTCTCTGCAGAGTCCCAAAACAGGCGTTTTCAGCCCATTACCGGCATATGGAAGAAACAGCAGTAAGCACAGGGAAACATCTGCTTCTAAATCCAAAACGCAGCTATCTAACAGAACGGTGGTCAATGTGTGCACTCAACTTCCAGAGGTAAACCCGTGTGTGGATTCAGCAGTCTGCAAACCCTTTCTCTGCAGAGTCCCAAAACAGGCGTTTTCAGCCCAATACCGGCATATGGAAGAAACAGCAGTAAGCACAGGGAAATATCTGCTTCTAAATCCAAAACGCAGCAATCTAACAGAACGGTTGCCAATGTGTGCACTCAACTTCCAGAGGTAAACCCGAGTGTGGATTCAGCAGTCTGCAAACACTTTCTCTGCAGAGTCCCAAAACAGGCGTTTTCAGCCCATCACCGGCATATGGAAGAAACAGCAGTACGCACAGGGAAATATCTGCTTCTAAATCCAAAATGAAGCTATCAAACAGAACGGTTATCAATGTGGGCACTCAACTTCCAGAGTTAAACCCGTGTGTGGATTCAGCAGTCTGCAAACACTTTCTCTGCAGAGTCCCAAAACAGGCGTTTTCAGCCCATTACCGGCATATGGAAGAAACAGCAGTAAGCACAGGGAAATATCTGCTTCTAAATCCAAAACGCAGCTATCTAACAGAACGGCTGCCAATGTGTGCACTCAACTTCCAGAGGTAAACCCGTGTTTGGATTCAGCAGTCTGCAAACACTTTCTCTGCAGAGTCCCAAAACAGGCCTTTTCAGCCCTTTACCGGCATATGGAAGAAACAGCAGTAAGCACAGGGAAATATCTGCTTCTAAATCCAAAACTCAGCTATCTAACAGAACGGTTGACAATGTGTGCACTCAACTTCCAGAGGTAAACCCGTGTGTGGATTCAGCAGTCTGCAAACACTTTCTCTGCAGAGTCCCAAAACAGGCGTTTTCAGCCCATTACCGGCATGTGGAAGAAACAGCAGTAAGCACAGGGAAATATCTGCTTCTAAATCCAAAACGCAGCTATCTAACAGAACGGTTGTCAATGTGTGCACTCAACGTCCAGAGTTAAACCCGTGTGTGGATTCAGCAGTCTGCAAACACTTTCTCTGCAGAGTCCCAAAACAGGCGTTTTCAGCCCATTACCGGCTTAAGGAAGAAACAGCAGTAAGCACAGGGAAATATCTGCTTCTAAATCCAAAACGCAGCTATCTAACAGAACGGTTGTCAATGTGTGCACTCAACTTCCAGAGTTAAACCCGTGTGTGGATTCAGCAGTCTGCAAACTCTTTCTCTGCATAGTCCCAAAACAGGCGTTTTCAGCCCGTTAGCGGCATATCGAAGAAAGAGTTGTAAACACAGGGAAATATCTGCTTCTAAATCCAAAACGCAGCTATCTAACAGAACGGTTGTCAATGTGTGCACTCAACTTCCAGAGGTAAACCCGTGTGTTGATTCAGCAGTCTGCAAACACTTTCTCTGCAGAGTCCCAAAACAGGCGTTTTCAGCCCATTTCCGGCATATCTAAGAAACAGCAGTAAGCACAGGGAAATATCTGCTTCTAAATCCAAAACGCAGCTATCTAACAGAACGGTGGTCAATGTGTGCACTAAACTTCCAGAGGTAAACCCGTGTGTGGATTCAGCAGTCTGCAAACACTTTCTCTGCAGAGTCTCAAAACAGGCGTTTTCAGCCCTTTACCGGCATATGGAAGAAACAGCAGTAAGCACAGGGAAATATCTGCTTCTAAATCCAAAACGCAGCTATCTAACAGAACGGTTGTCAATGTGTGCACTCAACTTCCAGAGTTCAACCCGTGTGTGGATTCAGCAGTCTGCAAACACTTTCTCTGCAGAGTCCCAAAACAGGCGTTTTCAGCCCATTACCGGCATATGGAAGAAACAGCAGTAAGCAGAGGGAAATATCTGCTTCTAAATCCAAAATGCAGCTATCTAACAGAACGGTGGTCAATGTGTGCACTCAACTTCCAGAGGTAAACCCGTGTGTGGATTCAGCAGTCTGCAAACACTTTCTCTGCAGAGTCCCAAAACAAGCGTTTTCAGCACATTACCGGCATATGGAAGAAACAGCAGTAAGCACAGGGAAATATCTGCTTCTAAATCCAAAACACAGCTATCTAACAGAACGGTTGTCAATATGTGCACTCAACTTCCAGAGGTAAACCCGTGTGTGGATTCAGCAGTCTGCAAACACTTTCTCTGCAGAGTCCCAAAACAAGCGTTTTCAGCACATTACCGGCATATGGAAGAAACAGCAGTAAGCACAGGGAAATTTCTGCTTCTAAATCCAAAACGCAGCTATCTAACAGAACGGTTGTCAATATGTGCACTCAACTTCCAGAGTTCAACCCGTGTGTGGATTCAGCAGTCTGCAAACACTTTCTCTGCAGAGTCCCAAAACAAGCGTTTTCAGCACATTACCGGCGTATGGAAGAAACAGCAGTAAGCAGAGGGAAATATCTGCTTCTAAATCCAAAATGCAGCTATCTAACAGAACGGCTGCCAATGTGTGCACTCAACTTCCAGAGGTAAACCCGTGTTTGGATTCAGCAGTCTGCAAACACTTTCTCTGCAGAGTCCCAAAACAGGCCTTTTCAGCCCTTTACCGGCATATGGAAGAAACAGCAGTAAGCACAGGGAAATATCTGCTTCTAAATCCAAAACGGACCTATCTAACAGAACGGTTGACAATGTGTGCACTCAACTTCCAGAGGTAAACCCGTGTGTGGATTCAGCAGTCTGCAAACACTTTCTCTGCAGAGTCCCAAAACGGGCGTTTTCAGCCCATTACCGGCATATGGAAGAAACAGCAGTAAGTACAGGGAAATATCTGCTTCTAAATCCAAAACGCAGCTATCTAACAGAACGGTTGTCAATGTGTGCACTCAACGTCCAGAGTTAAACCCGTGTGTGGATTCAGCAGTCTGCAAACACTTTCTCTGCAGAGTCCCAAAACAGGCGTTTTCAGCCCATTACCGGCATAAGGAAGAAACAGCAGTAAGCACAGGGAAATATCTGCTTCTAAATCCAAAACGCAGCTATCTAACAGAACGGTTGTCAATGTGTGCACTCAACTTCCAGAGTTAAACCCGGGTGTGGATTCAGCAGTCTGCAAACTCTTTCTCTGCATAGTCCCAAAACAGGCGTTTTCAGCCCGTTAGCGGCATATCGAAGAAAGAGTTGTAAACACAGGGAAATATCTGCTTCTAAATCCAAAACGCAGCTATCTAACAGAACGGTTGTCAATGTGTGCACTCAACTTCCAGAGGTAAACCCGTGTGTTGATTCAGCAGTCTGCAAACACTTTCTCTGCAGAGTCCCAAAACAGGCGTTTTCAGCCCATTTCCGGCATATCTAAGAAACAGCAGTAAGCACAGGGAAATATCTGCTTCTAAATCCAAAACGCAGCTCTCTAACAGAACGGTGGTCAATGTGTGCACTAAACTTCCAGAGGTAAACCCGTGTGTGGATTCAGCAGTCTGCAAACACTTTCTCTGCAGAGTCTCAAAACAGGCGTTTTCAGCCCTTTACCGGCATATGGAAGAAACAGCAGTAAGCACAGGGAAATATCTGCTTCTAAATCCAAAACGCAGCTATCTAACAGAACGGTTGTCAATGTGTGCACTCAACTTCCAGAGTTCAACCCGTGTGTGGATTCAGCAGTCTGCAAACACTTTCTCTGCAGAGTCCCAAAACAGGCGTTTTCAGCCCATTACCGGCATATGGAAGAAACAGCAGTAAGCAGAGGGAAATATCTGCTTCTAAATCCAAAATGCAGCTATCTAACAGAACGGTGGTCAATGTGTGCACTCAACTTCCAGAGGTAAACCCGTGTGTGGATTCAGCAGTCTGCAAACACTTTCTCTGCAGAGTCCCAAAACAAGCGTTTTCAGCACATTACCGGCATATGGAAGAAACAGCAGTAAGCACAGGGAAATATCTGCTTCTAAATCCAAAACGCAGCTATCTAACAGAACGGTTGTCAATATGTGCACTCAACTTCCAGAGTTCAACCCGTGTGTGGATTCAGCAGTCTGCAAACACTTTCTCTGCAGAGTCCGATAACAGGTGTTTTCAGCCCATTACCGGCATATGGAAGAAATAGCAGTAAGCACAGGGAAATATCTGCTTTTAAATCCAAAACGCAGCTATCTAACAGAACGGTTGTCAATGTGTGCACTCAACTTCCAGGGTTAAACCCGTGTGTGGATTCAGCAGTCTGCAAACACTTTCTCTGCAGAGTCCCAAAACAGGCGTTTTCAGCCCATTACCGGCATATTGAAGAAACAGCAGTAAGCACAGGGAAATATCTGCTTCTAAATCCAAAACGCAGCTATCTAACAGAACGGTGGTCAATGTGTGCACTCAACTTCCAGAGGTATACCCGTGTGTGGATTCAGCAGTCTGCAAACTCTTTCTCTGCAGAGTCCCAAAACAGCCGTTTTCCGCCCGTTAGCGGCATATGGAAGAAAGAGCTGTAAGCACAGGGAAATATCTGCTTCTAAATCCAAAACGCAGCTATCTAACAGAACGGTTGTCAATGTGTGCACTAAACTTCCAGAGGTAAACCCGTGTGTGGATTCAGCAGTCTGCAAACACTTTCTCTGCAGAGTCCCAAAACAGGCGTTTTCAGCCCGTTACCGGCATATGGAAGAAACAGCAGTAAGCACAGGGAAGTATCTGCTTCTAAATCCAAAACACAGATATCTAACAGAACGGTTGTCAATATGTGCACTCAACTTCCAGAGTTCAACCCGTGTGTGGATTCAGCAGTCTGCAAACACTTTCTCTGCAGAGTCCGATAACAGGTGTTTTCAGCCCATTACCGGCATATGGAAGAAACAGCAGTAAGCACAGGGAAATATCTGCTTCTAAATCCAAAACGCAGCTATCTAACAGAACGGTGGTCAATGTGCCCACTCAACTTCCAGAGTTAAACCCGTGTGTGGATTCAGCAGTCTGCAAACTCTTTCTCTGCAGAGTCCCAAAACAGCCGTTTTCCGCCCGTTAGCGGCATATGGAAGAAAGAGCTGTAAGCACTGGGAAATATCTGCTTCTAAATCCAAAACGCAGCTATCTAACAGAACGGTTGTCAATGTGTGCACTCAACTTCCAGAGGTAAACCCGTGTGTGGATTCAGCAGTCTGCAAACACTTTCTCTGCAGAGTCCCAAAACAGGCGTTTTCAGCCCATTACCGGCATATGGAAGAAACAGCAGTAAGCACAGGGAAATATCTGCTTCTAAATCCAAAACGCAGCTATCTAACAGAACGGTTGTCAATGTGTGCACTCAACTTCCAGAGTTCAACCCGTGTGTGGATTCAGCAGTCTGCAAACACTTTCTCTGCAGAGTCCGAAAACAGGTGTTTTCAGCACATTACCGGCATATGGAAGAAACAGCAGTAAGCACAGGGAAATATCTGCTTCTAAATCCAAAACGCAGCTATCTAACTCAACGGTTGTCAATGTGTGCACTCAACTTCCAGAGTTCAACCCGTGTGTGGATTCAGCAGTCTGCAAACACTTTCTCTGCAGAGTCCGAAACAGGCGTTTTCAGGCCATCACCGGCATATTTAAGAAACAGCAGTAAGCACAGGGAAATATGTGCTTCTAAATCCAAAACGCAGGTATCTAACAGAACGGTTGTCAATGTGTACACTCAACTTCCAGAGTTAAACCCGTGTGTGGATTCAGCAGTCTGCAAACACTTTCTCTGCAGAGTCCCAAAACAGGCGTTTTCAGCCCATTACCGGCATATGGAAGAAACAGCAGTAAGCACAGGGAAATATCTGCTTCTAAATCCAAAACGCAGCTATCTAACAGAACGGTTGTCAATGTGTGCAGTCAACTTCCAGAGTTCAACCCGTGTGTGGATTCAGCAGTCTGCAAACACTTTCTCTGCAGAGTCCCACAACAGGCGTTCTCAGCCCATTACCGGCATATGGAAGAAACAGCAGTAAGCACAGGGAAATATCTGCTTCTAAATCCAAAACGCAGCTATCTAACAGAACGGTTGTCAATGTGTGCACTCAACTTCCAGAGTTCAACCCGTGTGTGGAGTCAGCAGTCTGCAAACACTTTCTCTGCAGAGTCCGAAAATAGGTGTTTTCAGCACATTACCGGCATATGGAAGAAACAGCAGTAAGCACAGGGAAATATCTGCTTCTAAATCCAAAACGAAGCTATCTAACAGAACGGTTGTCAACGTGGGCACTCAACTTCCAGAGTTAAACCCGTGTGTGGATTCAGCAGTCTGCAAACACTTTCTGTGCAGAGTCCCAAAACGGGCATTATCAGCCCATTACCGGCATATGTAAGAAACAGCAGTAAGCACAGGGAAATATCTGCTTCTAAACCCAAAACGAAGCTATCTAACAGAACGGTTGTCAATGTGTGCACTCAACTTCCAGAGTTAAACCCGTGTTTGGATTCAGCAGTCTGCAAACACTTTCTCTGCAGAGTCCCAAAACAGGCGTTTTCAGCCCATTACCGGCATATTGAAGAAACAGCAGTAAGCACAGGGAAATATCTGCTTCTAAATCCAAAACGCAGCTATCTAACAGAACGGTTGTCAATGTGTGCACTCAACTTCCGGAATTAAACCCGTGTTTGGATTCAGCAGTCTGCAAACACTTTCTCTGCAGAGACCTAAAACAAGCGTTTTCAGCCCATTACCGGCCTATTGAAGAAACAGCAGTAAGCACAGGGAAATATCTGCTTCTAAATCCAAAACGCAGCTATCTAACAGAACGGTTGTCAATGTGTGCACTCAACTTCCGGAATTAAACCCGTGTTTGGATTCAGCAGTCTGCAAACACTTTCTGTGCAGAGTTTCAAAACAGGCGTTTTCAGCCCCATACCGGCATATGGAAGAAACAGCAGTAAGCACAGTGAAATATCTGCTTCTAAATCCAAAACGAAGCTATCTAACAGAACGGTTGTCAATGTGTGCACTCAACTTCCATAGTTAAACCCGTGTGTGGATTCAGCAGTCTGCAAACACTTTCTCTTCAGAGTCCCAAAACAGGCGTTTTCAGCCCATTACCGGCATATGGAAGAAACAGCAGTAAGCACAGGGAAATATCTGCTTCTAAATCCAAAACGCAGCTATCTAACAGAACGGTTGTCATTGTGTGCACTCAACTTCCAGAGTTCCACCCGTGTGTGGATTCAGCGGTCTGCAAGCACTTTCTCTACAGAGTCCCAAAACAGGCGTTTTCAGCCCATTACCGGCATATGGAAGAAACAGAAGTAACCACAGGGAAACATCTGCTTCTAAATCCAAAACGCAGCTATCTAACAGAACGGTGGTCAATGTGTGCACTCAACTTCCAGAGGTAAACCCGTGTGTGGATTCAGCAGTCTGCAAACCCTTTCTCTGCAGAGCCCCAAAACAAGCGTTTTCAGCCCATTACCGGCATATGGAAGAAACAGCAGGAAGCACAGGGAAATATCTGCTTCTAAATCCAAAACGCAGCTATCTAACAGAACGGTTGTCAATGTGTGCACTCAACTTCCAGACTTTAAGCCGTGTGTGGATTCAGCAGTCTGCAAACACTTTCTCTGCAGAGTCCCAAAACAGGCGTTTTCAGCCCATTACCGGCATATGGAAGAAAGAGCAGTAAGCACAGGGAAATATCTGCTTCTAAATCCAAAACGCAGCTACCTAACAGATCGGTGGTCAATGTGTGCACTCAACTTCCAGAGGTAAAGCCGTGTGTGGATTCAGCAGTCTGCAAACACTTTCTCTGCAGAGTCCCAAAACAGGCGTTTTCAGCCCATTACCGGCATATGGAAGAAACAGCAGTAAGCACAGGGAAATATCTGCTTCTAAATCCAAAACGCAGCCATCTAACAGAACGGTTGTCAATGTGTGCACTCAACTTCCAGAGTTAAACCCGTGTGTGGATTCAGCAGTCTGCAAACACTTTCTCTGCAGAGTCCCAAAACAGGCGTTTTCAGCCCATTACCGGCATAAGGAAGAAACAGCATTAAGCACAGCGAAATATCTGCTTCTAAATCCAAAACGCAGCTATCTAACAGAACGGTTGTCAATGTGTGCACTCAACTTCCAGAGTTAAACCCGTGTGTGGATTCAGCAGTCTGCAAACTCTTTCTCTGCATAGTCCCAAAACAGGCGTTTTCAGCCCGTTAGCGGCATATCGAAGAAAGAGTTGTAAACACAGGGAAATATCTGCTTCTAAATCCAAAACGCAGCTATCTAACAGAACGGTTGTCAATGTGTGCACTCAACTTCCAGAGGTAAACCCGTGTGTGGATTCAGCAGTCTGCAAACACTTTCTCTGCAGAGTCCCAAAACTGGCGTTTTCAGCCCATTACCGGCATATCTATGAAAAAGCTGTAAGCACAGGGAAATATCTGCTTCTAAATCCAAAACGCAGCTATCTAACAGAACGGTGGTCAATGTGTGCACTAAACTTCCAGAGGTAAACCCGTGTGTGGATTCAGCAATCTGCAAACACTTTCTCTGCAGAGTCCCAAAACAGGCGTTTTCAGCCCATTACCGGCATATGGAAGAAACAACTGTTAGCACAGGGAAATATCTGCTTCTAAATCCAAAACGCAGCTATCTAACAGAACGGTTGTCAATGTGTGCACTCAACTTCCAGAGGTAAACCCGTGTGTGGATTCGGCAGTCTGCAAACACTTTCTCTGCAGAGTCCCAAAACAGGCGTTTTCAGCCCATTACTGGCATATGGAAGAAAGGGCAGTAAGCACAGGGAAATATCTGCTTCTAAATCCAACACGCAGCTATCTAACAGAACGGTTGTCAATGTGTGCACTCAACTTCCGGAATTAAACCCGTGTTTGGATTCAGCAGTCTGCAAACTCTTTCCCTGCAGAGTCCAAAAACAGGCGTTTTCAGCCCATTACCGGCATATGGAAGAAACAGCAGTAAGCACAGGGAAATATCTGCTTCTTAATCCAAAATGAAGCTATCTAACAGAACGGTTGTCAATGTGCACACTCAACTTCCAGAGGTAAACCCGTGTATGGATTCAGCAGTCTGCAAACACTTTCTCTGCAGAGTCCCAAAACAGGTGTTTTCAGCCCATTACCGGCATATGGAAGAAAGGGCAGTAAGCACAGGGAAATATCTGCTTCTAAATCCAAAACGCAGCTATCTAACAGAACGGTTGTCAATGTGTGCACTGAACTTCCAGAGTTAAATCCGTGTGTGGATTCAGCAGTCTGCAAACACTTTCTGTGCAGAGTTTCAAAACAGGCGTTTTCAGCCCCATACCGGCATATGGAAGAAACAGCAGTAAGCACAGGGAAATATCTGCTTCTAAATCCAAAACGAAGCTATCTAACAGAACGGTTGTCAATGTGTGCACGCAACTTCCATAGTTAAACCCGTGTGTGGATTCAGCAGTCTGCAAACACTTTCTCTGCAGAGTCCCAAAACAGGCGTTTTCAGCCCATTACCGGCATATGGAAGAAACAGCAGTAAGTACAGGGAAATATCTGCTTCTAAATCCAAAACGCAGCTATCTAACAGATCGGTTGTCAATGTGTGTACTCAACTTCCAGAGTTCCACCCGTGTGTGGATTCAGCGGTCTGCAAGCACTTTCTCTGCAGAGTCCCAAAACAGGCGTTTTCAGCCCATTACCGGCGTATGGAAGAAACAGCAGTAAGCACAGGGAAACATCTGCTTCTAAATCCAAAACGCAGCTATCTAACAGAACGGTGGTCAATGTGTGCACTCAACTTCCAGAGTTAAACCCGTGTGTGGATTCAGCAGTCTGCAAACCCTTTCTCTGCAGAGTCCTAAAACAGTCGTTTTCAGCCCATTACCGGCATATGGAAGAAACAGCAGTAAGTACAGGGAAATATCTGCTTCTAAATCCAAAACACAGCTATCTAACAGAACGGTTGTCAATGTGTGCACTCAACTTCCAGAGGTAAACCTGTGTGTGGATTCAGCAGTCTGCAAACACTTTCTCTGCAGAGTCCCAAAACAGGTATTTTCAGCCCATTACTGGCATATGGAAGAAACAGTAGTAAGCACAGGGAAATATCTGCTTATAATTCCAAAACGCAGCTATCTAACAGAACGGTTTTCAATGTGTGCACTCAACTTCCAGAGGTAAACCCGTGTGTGGATTCAGCAGTCTGCAAACACTTTCTCTGCAGAGTCCCAAAACAGGCGTTTTCAGCCCATTACTGGCATATGGAAGAAAGGGCAGTAAGCACAGGGAAATATCTGCTTCTAAATCCAAAACGCAGCTATCTAACAGAACGTTTGTCAATGTGTGCACTCAACTTCCGGAATTAAACCCGTGTTTGGATTCAGCAGTCTGCAAACACTTTCTCTGCAGAGTCCAAAAACAGGCGTTTTCAGCCCATTACCGGCATATGGAAGAAACAGCAGTAAGCACAGGGAAATATCTGCTTCTAAATCCAAATTGCAGCTATCTAACAGAACGGTTGTCAATGTGCACACTCAACTTCCAGAGGTAAACCCGTGTATGGGTTCAGCAGTCTGCAAACACTTTCTCTGCAGAGTCCCAATACAGGTGTTTTCAGCCCATTACCGGCATATGGAAGAAAGGGCAGTAAGCACAGGGAAATATCTGCTTCTAAATCCAAAACGCAGCTATCTAACAGAACGGTTGTCAATGTGTGCACTGAACTTCCAGAGTTAAACCCGTGTGTGGATTCAGCAGTCTGCAAACACATTCTGTGCAGAGTTTCAAAACAGGCGTTTTCAGCCCCATACCGGCATATGGAAGAAACAGCAGTAAGCACAGGGAAATATCTGCTTCTAAATCCAAAACGCAGCTATCTAGCAGAACGGTTGTCAATGTGTGCACTCAACTTCTGGAATTAAACCCGTGTTTGGATTCAGCAGTCTGCAAACACTTTCTATGCAGAGTCCAAAAACAGGCGTTTTCAGCCCATTACCGGCATAAGGAAGAAACAGCAGTAAGCACAGGAAAATATCTGCTTCTAAATCCAAAATGCAGCTATCTAACAGAACGGTTGTCAATGTGCACACTCAACTTCCAGAGGTAAACCCGTGTATGGATTCAGCAGTCTGCAAACAC
Source organism: Aotus nancymaae (assembly GCF_030222135.1). Lineage (NCBI taxonomy): Eukaryota > Metazoa > Chordata > Mammalia > Primates > Aotidae > Aotus > Aotus nancymaae. The sequence continues at coordinate 53,000 of NW_026989165.1, forward strand.
TTTCTCTGCAGAGTCCCAAAACAGGTGTTTTCAGCCCGTTAGCGGCATATCTAAGAAACAGCAGTAAGCACAGGGAAATATCTGCTTCTAAATCCAAAACGCAGCTATCTAACAGAACGGATGCCAATGTGTGCACTCAACTTCCAGAGTTCAACCCGTGTGTGGATTCAGCAGTCTGCAAACACTTTCTCTGCAGAGTCCCCAAACAGGCGTTTTAACCACTTTACCGGCATATGGAAGAAACAGCAGTAAGCACAGGGAAATATCTGCTTCTAAATCCAAAACGCAGCTATCTAACAGAACGGTTGTCAATGTGTGCACTCACCTTCCAGAGTTAAACCCGTGTGTGGATTCAGCAGTCTGCAAACTCTTTCTCTGCAGAGTCCCAAAACAGGCGTTTTCAGCCCATTACCGGCATATGGAAGAAACAGCAGTAAGCACAGGGAAATATCTGCTTCTAAATCCAAAAGGCAGCTACCTAACAGAACGGTTGTCAATGTCTGCACTCAACTTCCAGAGTTCAACCCGTGTGTGGATTCAGCAGTCTGCAAACTCTTTCTCTGCAGAGTCCCAAAACAGGCGTTTTCAGCCCATTACCGGCATATGGAAGAAACAGCAGTAAGCACAGGGAAATATCTGCTTCTAAATCCAAAAGGCAGCTACCTAACAGAACGGTTGTCAATGTGTGCACTCAACTTCCAGAGTTCAACCCGTGTGTGGATTCAGCAGTCTGCAAACTCTTTCTCTGCAGAGTCCCAAAACTGGAGTTTTCTGTCCATTACCGGCATATGTAAGAAACAGCAGTAAGCACCGGGAAATATCTGCTTCTAAATCCAAAACCCAGCTATCAAACAGAAGGGTTGTCAATGTGTGCACTCAACTTCCAGAGGTAAACCCGTGTGTGGATTCAGCAGTCTGCAAACACTTTCTCTGTAGAGTCCCAAAACAGGCGTTTTCAGCCCATTACCGGCATATGGAAGAAAGAGCAGTAAGCACAGGGAAATATCTGCTTCTAAATCCAAAACGCAGCTATCTAACAGAACGGTTGTCAATGTGTGCACTCAACTTCCAGAGTTAAACCCGTGTGTGGATTAAGCAGTCTGCAAACACTTTCTCTGCAGGGTCCCAAAACAGGGGTTTTCAGCCCATTACCGGCATATGTAAGAAACAGCAATAAGCACAGGGAAATATCTGCTTCTAAATCCAAAACGCAGCTATCTAACAGAACGGTTGTCAATGTGTGCACTCAACTTCCAGAGTTAAACCCGTGTGTGGATTCAGCAGTCTGCAAACACTTTCTCTGCAGAGTCCAAAAACAGGCGTTTTCAGCCCATTACCGGCATATGGAAGAAACAGCAGTAAGCACAGGGAAATATCTGCTTCTAAATCCAAAAGGCAGCTACCTAACAGAACGGTTGTCAATGTGTGCACTCAACTTCCAGAGGTAAACCCGTGTGTGGATTCAGCAGTCTGCAAACACTTTCTCTGCAGAGTCCCAAAACAGGCGTTTTCAGCCCATTACCGGCATATGGAAGAAACAGCAGTAAGCACAGGGAAATATCTGCTTCTAAATCCAAAACGCAGCTACCTAACAGAACGGTTGTCAATGTGTTCACTCAACTTCCAGAGTTAAACCCATGTGTGGATTCAGCAGTCTGCAAACACTTTCTCTGCAGAGTCCCAAAACGGAGTTTTAACCACTTTACCGGCATATGGAAGAAACAGCAATAAGCACAGGGAAATATCTGCTTCTAAATCAAAAACGCAGCTACCTAACAGAACGGTTGTCAATGTGTGCACTCAACTTCCAGAGGTAAACCCGTGTGTGGATTCAGCAGTCTGCAAACACTTTCTCTGCAGAGTCCCAAAACAGGCGTTTTCAGCCCTTTACCGGCATATGGAAGAAACAGCAGTAAGCTCAGGGAAATATCTGCTTCTAAATCCAAAACGCAGCTATCTAACAGAACGGTTGTCAATGTGTGCACTCAACTTCCATAGTTCAACCCGTGTGTGGATTCAGCAGTCTGCAAACACTTTCTCTGCAGAGTCCCAAAACAGGCGTCTTCAGCCCATTACCGGCGTATGTAAGAAACAGCAGTAAGCACAGGGAAATATCTGCTTCCAAATCCAAAACGCAGCTATCTAACAGAACGGTTGTCAATGTGTGTACTCAACTTCCAGAGTTAAACCCGTGTGTGGATTCAGCAGTCTGCAAACTCTTTCTCTGCAGAGTCCCAAAACAGGCGTTTTCAGCCCATTACCGGCATATGGAAGAAACAGCAGTAAGCACAGGGAAATATCTGCTTCTAAATCCAAAAGGCAGCTACCTAACAGAACGGTTGTCAATGTGTGCACTCAACTTCCAGAGGTAAACCCGTGTGTGGATTCAGCAGTCTGCAAACACTTTCTCTGCAGAGTCCCAAAACAGGCGTTTTCAGCCCATTACCGGCATATGGAAGAAAGAGCAGTAAGCACAGGGAAATATCTGCTTCTAAATCCAAAACGCAGCTATCTAACAGAACGGTTGTCAATGTGTGCACTCAACTTCCAGAGTTAAACCCGTGTGTGGATTAAGCAGTCTGCAAACACTTTCTCTGCAGAGTCCCAAAACAGGGGTTTTCAGCCCATTACCGGCATATGTAAGAAACAACAATAAGCACAGGGAAATATCTGCTTCTAAATCCAAAACGCAGCTATCTAACAGAACGGCTGTCAATGTGTGCACTCAACTTCCAGAGTTAAACCCGTGTGTGGATTCAGCAGTCTGCAAACACTTTCTCAGCAGAGTCCCAAAGCAGGCGTTTTCAGCCCATTACCGGCATATGGAAGAAACAGCAGTAAGCACAGGGAAATATCTGCTTCTAAATCCAGAAGTCAGCTACCTAACAGAACGGTTGTCAATGTGTGCACTCAACTTCCAGAGGTAAACCCGTGTGTGGATTCAGCAGTCTGCAAACACTTTCTCTGCAGAGTCCCAACACAGGCGTTTTCTGCCCATTACCGGCATATGGAAGAAACAGCAGTAAGCACAGGGAAATATCTGCTTTTAAATCCAAAACGCAGCTACCTAACAGAACGGTTGTCAATGTGTTCACTCAACTTCCAGAGGTAAACCCGTGTGTGGATTCAGCAGTCTGCAAACACTTTCTCTGCAGAGTCCCAAAACAGGCGTTTTAACCACTTTACCGGCATATGGAAGAAACAGCAGTAAGCACAGGGAAATATCTGCTTCTAAATCCAAAACGCAGCTATCTAACAGAACGGTTGTCAATGTGTGCACTCAACTTCCAGAGTTAAACCCGTGTGTGGATTCAGCAGTCTGCAAACTCTTTCTCTGCAGAGTCCCAAAACAGGCGTTTTCAGCCCATTACCGGCATATGGAAGAAACAGCAGTAAGCACAGGGAAATATCTGCTTCTAAATCCAAAAGGCAGCTACCTAACAGAACGGTTGTCAATGTCTGCACTCAACTTCCAGAGTTCAACCCGTGTGTGGATTCAGCAGTCTGCAAACTCTTTCTCTGCAGAGTCCCAAAACAGGCGTTTTCTGCCCATTACCGGCATACGGAAGAAACAGCAGTAAGCAGAGGGAAATAACTGCTTCTAAATCCAAAACGCAGCTATCTAACAGAACGGTTGCCAATGTGTGCACTCAACTTCCAGAGGTAAGCCCGTGTGTGGATTCAGCAGTCTGCAAACACTTTCTCTGCAGAGTCCCAAAACAGGCGTTTTCAGCCCATTACTGGCATATGGAAGAAACAGCAGTAAGCACAGGGAAATATCTGCTTCTAAATCCAAAATGCAGCTATCTAACAGAACGGTTGTCAATGTGTGCACTCAACTTCCAGAGTTAAACCCGTGAGTGGATTCAGCAGTCTGCAAACACTTTCTCTGCAAAGTCGCAAAACAGGCGTTTTCAGCCCATTACCGGCATATGGAAGAAACAGCAGTAAGCACAGGGAAATATCTGCTTCTAAATCCAAAACGCAGCTATCTAACAGAACGGTTGCCAATGTGTGCACTCAACTTCCAGAATTAAACCCGTGTGTGGATTCAGCAGTCTGCATACACTTTCACTGCAGAGTCCCAAAACAGGCGTTTTCAGCCCATTACCGGCATATGGAAGAAACAGCAGTAAGCACAGGGAAATATCTGCTTCTAAATCCAAAACACAGCTTTCTAACAGAACGGTTGTCAGTGTGTGCACTCAACTTGCAGAGGTAAACCCGTGTGTGGATTCAGCAGTCTGCAAACACTTTCTCTGCAGAGTCCCAAAACAGGCGTTTTCAGCCCGTTACCGGCATATGGAAGGAATAGCAGTAAGCACAGGGAAATATCTGCTTCTAAATCCAAAACGCAGCTATCTAACAGAACGGTTGTCAATGTGTACACTCAACTTCCAGAGGTAAACCCGTGTGTGGATTCAGCAGTCTGCAAACTCTTTCTCTGCAGAGTCCCAAAACAGGCGTTTTCAGCCCATTACCGGCATATGGAAGAAACAGCAGTAAGCACAGGGAAATATCTGCTTCTAAATCCAAAACGAAGCTATCTAACAGAACGGTTGTCAATGTGTGCACTCAACTTCCAGAGTTAAACCCGTGTGTGGAATCAGCAGTCTGCAAACACTTTCTCTGCAGAGTTCCAAAACAGGCGTTTTCAGCCCGTTACCGGCATATGGAAGGAATAGCAGTAAGCACAGGGAAATATCTGCTTCTAAATCCAAAACGCAGCTATCTAACAGAACTGTTGTCAATGTGTGCACTCAACTTCCAGAGGTAAACCCGTGTGTGGATTCAGCAGTCTGCAAACACTATCTCTGCAGAGTCCCAAAACAGGCGTTTTCAGCCCATTACCGGCATATGGAAGAAACAGCAGTAAGCACAGGGAAATATCTGCTTCTAAATCCAAAACGCAGCTATCTAACAGAACGGTTGTCAATGTGTGCACTCAACTTCCAGAGTAATACCAGTGTGTGGATTCAGCAGTCTGCAAACACTTTCTCTGCAGAGTCCCAATACAGGCGTTTTCTGCCCATTACCGGCATATGGAAGAAACAGCAGTAAGCACAGGGAAATATCTGCTTTTAAATCCAAAATGCAGCTATCTAACAGAACGGTTGTCAATGTGTGCACTCAACTTCCAGAGTTAAACCCGTGTGTGGATTCAGCAGTCTGCAATCACTTTCTCTGCAGAGTCCCAAAACAGGCATTTTCAGCCCATTACCGGCTTATGGAAGAAACAGCAGTAAGCACAGAGAAATATATGCTTCTAAATCCAAAACCCAGCTACCTAACAGACCGGTTGTCAATGTGTGCACTCAACTTCCAGAGTTAAACCGTGTGTGGATTCAGCAGTCTGCAAACACTTTCTCTGCAGAGTCCCAAAACAGGCGTTTTCAGCCCATTACCGGCATATGGAAGAAACAGCAGTAAGCACAGGGTAATATCTGCTTCTAAATCCAAAACGCAGCTATCTAACAGAACGGTTGTCAATGTGTGCACTCAACTTCCAGAGTTAAACCCGTGTGTGGATTAAGCAGTCTGCAAACACTTTCTCTGCAGAGTCCCAAAACAGGGGTTTTCAGCCCATTACCGGCATATGTAAGAAACAGCAATAAGCACAGGGAAATATCTGCTTCTAAATCCAAAACGCAGCTATCTAAGAGAACGGTTGTCAATGTGTTCACTCAACTTCCAGAGTTAAACCCGTGTGTGGATTCAGCAGTCTGTAAACACTTTCTCTGCAGAGTCCCAAAACAGGCGTTTTCAGCCCATTACCGGCATATGGAAGAAACAGCAGTAAGCACAGGGAAATATCTGCTTCTAAATCCAAAAGGCAGCTACCTAACAGAACGGTTGTCAATGTGTGCACTCAACTTCCAGAGGTAAACCCGTGTGTGGATTCAGCAGTCTGCAAACACTTTCTCTGCAGAGTCCCAAAACAGGCGTTTTCTGCCCATTACCGGCATATGGAAGAAACAGCAGTAAGCACAGGGAAATATCTGCTTCTAAATCCAAAACGCAGCTATCTAACAGAACGGTTGTCAATGTGTTCACTCAACTTCCAGAGTTAAACCCGTGTTTGGATTCAGCAGTCTGCAAACACTTTCTCTGCAGAGTCCCAAAACAGGCGTTTTCAGCCCGTTACCGGCATATGGAAGAAACAGCAGTAAGCACAGGGAAATATCTGCTTATAAATCCAAAACACAGCTTTCTAACAGAACGGTTGTCAATGTGTGCACTCAACTTCCAGAGGTAAACCCGTGTGTGGATTCAGCAGTCTGCAAACACTTTCTCTGCAGAGTCCCAAAACAGGCGTTTTCAGCCCTTTACCGGCATATGGAAGAAACAGCAGTAAGCACAGGGAAATATCTGCTTCTAAATCCAAAACGCAGCTATCTAATAGAACGGTTGTCAATGTGTGCACTCAACTTCCATAGTTCAACCCGTGTGTGGATTCAGCAGTCTGCAAACACTTTCTCTGCAGAGTCCCAAAACAGGCGTCTTCAGCCCATTACCGGCGTATGTAAGAAACAGCAGTAAGCACAGGGAAATATCTGCTTCTAAATCCAAAACGCAGCTATCTAACAGAACGGTTGTCAATGTGTGCACTCAACTTCCAGAGTTAAACCCGTGTGTGGATTCAGCAGTCTGCAAACTCTTTCTCTGCAGAGTCCCAAAACAGGCGTTTTCAGCCCATTACCGGCATATGGAAGAAACAGCAGTAAGCACAGGGAAATATCTGCTTCTAAATCCAAAACGCAGCTATCTAACAGAACGGTTGTCGATGTGTGCACTCAACTTCCAGAGTTAAACCCGTGTGTGGATTAAGCAGTCTGCAAACACTTTCTCTGCAGAGTCCCAAAACAGGGGTTTTCAGCCCATTACCGGCATATGTAAGAAACAGCAATAAGCACAGGGAAATATCTGCTTCTAAATCCAAAACGCAGCTATCTAACAGAACGGTTGTCAATGTGTGCACTCAACTTCCAGAGTTAAACCCGTGTGTGGATTCAGCAGTCTGTAAACACTTTCTCTGCAGAGTCCCAAAACAGGCGTTTTCAGCCCATTACCGGCATATGGAAGAAACAGCAGTAAGCACAGGGAAATATCTGCTTCTAAATCCAAAAGGCAGCTACCTAACAGAACGGTTGTCAATGTGTGCACTCAACTTCCAGAGGTAAACCCGTGTGTGGATTCAGCAGTCTGCAAACACTTTCTCTGCAGAGTCCCAAAACAGGGGTTTTCAGCCCATTACCGGCATATGTAAGAAACAGCAATAAGCACAGGGAAATATCTGCTTCTAAATCCAAAACGCAGCTATCTAACAGAACGGTTGTCAATGTGTGCACTCAACTTCCAGAGTTAAACCCGTGTGTGGATTCAGCAGTCTGTAAACACTTTCTCTGCAGAGTCCCAAAACAGGCGTTTTCAGCCCATTACCGGCATATGGAAGAAACAGCAGTAAGCACAGGGAAATATCTGCTTCTAAATCCAAAAGGCAGCTACCTAACAGAACGGTTGTCAATGTGTGCACTCAACTTCCAGAGGTAAACCCGTGTGTGGATTCAGCAGTCTGCAAACACTTTCTCTGCAGAGTCCCAAAACAGGCGTTTTCTGCCCATTACCGGCATATGGAAGAAACAGCAGTAAGCACAGGGAAATATCTGCTTCTAAATCCAAAACGCAGCTATCTAACAGAACGGTTGTCAATGTGTTCACTCAACTTCCAGAGTTAAACCCGTGTGTGGATTCAGCAGTCTGCAAACACTTTCTCTGCAGAGTCCCAAAACAGGCGTTTTCAGCCCGTTACCGGCATATGGAAGAAACAGCAGTAAGCACAGGGAAATATCTGCTTATAAATCCAAAACACAGCTTTCTAACAGAACGGTTGTCAATGTGTGCACTCAACTTCCAGAGGTAAACCCGTGTGTGGATTCAGCAGTCTGCAAACACTTTCTCTGCAGAGTCCCAAAACAGGCGTTTTCAGCCCTTTACCGGCATATGGAAGAAACAGCAGTAAGCACAGGGAAATATCTGCTTCTAAATCCAAAACGCAGCTATCTAACAGAACGGTTGTCAATGTGTGCACTCAACTTCCATAGTTCAACCCGTGTGTGGATTCAGCAGTCTGCAAACACTTTCTCTGCAGAGTCCCAAAACAGGCGTCTTCAGCCCATTACCGGCATATGTAAGAAACAGCAGTAAGCACAGGGAAATATCTGCTTCTAAATCCAAAACGCAGCTATCTAACAGAACGGTTGTCAATGTGTGCACTCAACTTCCAGAGTTAAACCCGTGTGTGGATTCAGCAGTCTGCAAACTCTTTCTCTGCAGAGTCCCAAAACAGGCGTTTTCAGCCCATTACCGGCATATGGAAGAAACAGCAGTAAGCACAGGGAAATATCTGCTTCTAAATCCAAAAGTCAGCTACCTAACAGAACGGTTGTCAATGTGTGCACTCAACTTCCAGAGTTCAACCCGTGTGTGGATTCAGCAGTCTGCAAACTCTTTCTCTGCAGAGTCCCAAATCTGGAGTTTTCTGCCCATTACCGGCATATGTAAGAAACAGCAGTAAGCACAGGGAAATATCTGCTTCTAAATCCAAAACGCAGCTTTCTAACAGAACGGTTGTCAATGTGTGCACTCAACTTCCAGAGGTAAACCCGTGTGTGGATTCAGCAGTCTGCAAACACTTTCTCTGCAGAGTCCCAAAACAGGCGTTTTCAGCCCATTACCGGCATATGGAAGAAAGAGCAGTAAGCACAGGGAAATATCTGCTTCTAAATCCAAAACGCAGCTATCTAACAGAACGGTTGTCAATGTGTGCACTCAGCTTCCAGAGTTAAACCCGTGTTTGGATTAAGCAGTCTGCAAACACTTTCTCTGCAGAGTCCCAAAACAGGCGTTTTCAGCCCATTACCGGCATATGTAAGAAACAGCAATAAGCACAGGGAAATATCTGCTTCTAAATCCAAAACGCAGCTATCTAACAGAACGGCTGTCAATGTGTGCACTCAACTTCCAGAGTTAAACCCGTGTGTGGATTCAGCAGTCTGCAAACACTTTCTCTGCAGAGTCCCAAAACAGGCGTTTTCAGCCCATTACCGGCATATGGAAGAAACAGCAGTAAGCACAGGGAAATATCTGCTTCTAAATCCAAAAGGCAGCTACCTAACAGAACGGTTGTCAATGTGTGCACTCAACTTCCAGAGGTAAACCCGTGTGTGGATTCAGCAGTCTGCAAACACTTTCTCTGCAGAGTCCCAAAACAGGCGTTTTCTGCCCATTACCGGCATATGGAAGAAACAGCAGTAAGCAGAGGGAAATATCTGCTTCTAAATCCAAAACGCAGCTACCTAACAGAACGGTTGTCAATGTGTTCACTCAACTTCCAGAGTTAAACCCGTGTGTGGATTCAGCAGTCTGCAAACACTTTCTCTGCAGAGTCCCAAAACAGGCGTTTTAACCACTTTACCGGCATATGGAAGAAACAGCAGTAAGCACAGGGAAATATCTGCTTCTAAATCCAAAACGCAGCTATCTAACAGAACGGTTGTCAATGTGTGCACTCAACTTCCAGAGTTAAACCCGTGTGTGGATTCAGCAGTCTGCAAACTCTTTCTCTGCAGAGTCCCAAAACAGGCGTTTTCAGCCCATTACCGGCATATGGAAGAAACAGCAGTAAGCACAGGGAAATATCTGCTTCTAAATCCAAAACGCAGCTATCTAACAGAACGGTTGTCGATGTGTGCACTCAACTTCCAGAGTTAAACCCGTGTGTGGATTAAGCAGTCTGCAAACACTTTCTCTGCAGAGTCCCAAAACAGGGGTTTTCAGCCCATTACCGGCATATGTAAGAAACAGCAATAAGCACAGGGAAATATCTGCTTCTAAATCCAAAACGCAGCTATCTAACAGAACGGTTGTCAATGTGTGCACTCAACTTCCAGAGTTAAACCCGTGTGTGGATTCAGCAGTCTGTAAACACTTTCTCTGCAGAGTCCCAAAACAGGCGTTTTCAGCCCATTACCGGCATATGGAAGAAACAGCAGTAAGCACAGGGAAATATCTGCTTCTAAATCCAAAAGGCAGCTACCTAACAGAACGGTTGTCAATGTGTTCACTCAACTTCCAGAGGTAAACCCGTGTGTGGATTCAGCAGTCTGCAAACACTTTCTCTGCAGAGTCCCAAAACAGGCGTTTTCTGCCCATTACCGGCATATGGAAGAAACAGCAGTAAGCACAGGGAAATATCTGCTTCTAAATCCAAAACGCAGCTATCTAACAGAACGGTTGTCAATGTGTTCACTCAACTTCCAGAGTTAAACCCGTGTGTGGATTCAGCAGTCTGCAAACACTTTCTCTGCAGAGTCCCAAAACAGGCGTTTTCAGCCCGTTACCGGCATATGGAAGAAACAGCAGTAAGCACAGGGAAATATCTGCTTATAAAACCAAAACACAGCTTTCTAACAGAACGGTTGTCAATGTGTGCACTCAACTTCCAGAGGTAAACCCGTGTGTGGATTCAGCAGTCTGCAAACACTTTCTCTGAAGAGTCCCAAAACAGGCGTTTTCAGCCCTTTACCGGCATATGGAAGAAACAGCAGTAAGCACAGGGAAATATCTGCTTCTAAATCCAAAACGCAGCTATCTAACAGAACGGTTGTCAATGTGTGCACTCAACTTCCAGAGGTAAACCCGTGTGTGGATTCAGCAGTCTGCAAACACTTTCTCTGCAGAGTCCCAAAACAGGCGTCTTCAGCCCATTACCGGCGTATGTAAGAAACAGCAGTAAGCACAGGGAAATATCTGCTTCTAAATCCAAAACGCAGCTATCTAACAGAACGGTTGTCAATGTGTGCACTCAACTTCCAGAGTTAAACCCGTGTGTGGATTCAGCAGTCTGCAAACTCTTTCTCTGGAGAGTCCCAAAACAGGCGTTTTCAGCCCATTACCGGCATATGGAAGAAACAGCAGTAAGCACAGGGAAATATCTGCTTCTAAATCCAAAAGGCAGCTACCTAACAGAACGGTTGTCAATGTGTGCACTCAACTTCCAGAGTTCAACCCGTGTGTGGATTCAGCAGTCTGCAAACTCTTTCTCTGCAGAGTCCCAAATCTGGAGTTTTCTGCCCATTACCGGCATATGTAAGAAACAGCAGTAAGCACAGGGAAATATCTGCTTCTAAATCCAAAACTCAGCTATCTAACAGAACGGTTGTCAATGTGTGCACTCAACTTCCAGAGGTAAACCCGTGTGTGGATTCAGCAGTCTGCAAACACTTTCTCTGCAGAGTCCCCAAAACAGGCGTTTTCAGCCCATTACCGGCATATGGAAGAAACAGCAGTAAGCACAGGGAAATATCTGCTTCTAAATACAAAACGCAGCTATCTAACAGAACGGTTGTCAATGTGTGCACTCAGCTTCCAGAGTTAAACCCGTGTTTGGATTAAGCAGTCTGCAAACACTTTCTCTGCAGAGTCCCAAAACAGGCGTTTTCAGCCCATTACCGGCATATGTAAGAAACAGCAATAAGCACAGGGAAATATCTGCTTCTAAATCCAAAACGCAGCTGTCTAACAGAACGGCTGTCAATGTGTGCACTCAACTTCCAGAGTTAAACCCGTGTGTGGATTCAGCAGTCTGCAAACACTTTCTCTGCAGAGTCCCAAAACAGGCGTTTTCAGCCCACTACCGGCATATGGAAGAAACAGCAGTAAGCACAGGGAAATATCTGCTTCTAAATCCAAAAGGCAGCTACCTAACAGAACGGTTGTCAATGTGTGCACTCAACTTCCAGAGGTAAACCCGTGTGTGGATTCAGCAGTCTGCAAACACTTTCTCTGCAGAGTCCCAAAACAGGCGTTTTCTGCCCATTACCGGCATATGGAAGAAACAGCAGTAAGCAGAGGGAAATATCTGCTTCTAAATCCAAAACGCAGCTACCTAACAGAACGGTTGTCAATGTGTTCACTCAACTTCCAGAGTTAAACCCGTGTGTGGATTCAGCAGTCTGCAAACACTTTCTCTGCAGAGTCCCAAAACAGGCGTTTTAACCACTTTACCGGCATATGGAAGAAACAGCAGTAAGCACAGGGAAATATCTGCTTCTAAATCCAAAACGCAGCTATCTAACAGAACGGTTGTCAATGTGTGCACTCAACTTCCAGAGTTAAACCCGTGTGTGGATTCAGCAGTCTGCAAACTCTTTCTCTGCAGAGTCCCAAAACAGGCGTTTTCAGCCCATTACCGGCATATGGAAGAAACAGCAGTAAGCACAGGGAAATATCTGCTTCTAAATCCAAAACGCAGCTATCTAACAGAACGGTTGTCAATGTCTGCACTCAACTTCCAGAGTTCAACCCGTGTGTGGATTCAGCAGTCTGCAAACTCTTTCTCTGCAGAGTCCCAAAACAGGCGTTTTCTGCCCATTACCGGCATACGGAAGAAACAGCAGTAAGCAGAGGGAAATATCTGCTTCTAAATCCAAAACGCAGCTATCTAACAGAACGGTTGCCAATGTGTGCACTCAACTTCCAGAGGTAAGCCCGTGTGTGGATTCAGCAGTCTGCAAACACTTTCTCTGCAGAGTCCCAAAACAGGCGTTTTCAGCCCATTACCGGCATATGGAAGAAAGAGCAGTAAGCACAGGGAAATATCTGCTTCTAAATCCAAAACGCAGCTATCTAACAGAACGGTTGTCAATGTGTGCACTCAACTTCCAGAGTTAAACCCGTGAGTGGATTCAGCAGTCTGCAAACACTTTCTCTGCAAAGCCGCAAAACAGGCGTTTTCAGCCCAATACCGGCATATGGAAGAAACAGCAGTAAGCAGAGAGAAATATCTGCTTCTAAATCCAAAACGCAGCTATCTAACAGAACGGTTGTCAATGTGTGCACTCAACTTCCGGAATTAAACCCGTGTTTGGATTCAGCAGTCTGCAAACACTTTCTCTGCAGAGTCCAAAAACAGGCGTTTTCAGCCCATTACCGGCATATGGAAGAAACAGCAGTAAGCACAGGGAAATATCTGCTTCTAAATCCAAATTGCAGCTATCTAACAGAACGGTTGTCAATGTGCACACTCAACTTCCAGAGGTAAACCCGTGTATGGATTCAGCAGTCTGCAAACACTTTCTCTGCAGAGTCCCAAAACAGGTGTTTTCAGCCCATTACCGGCATATGGAAGAAAGGGCAGTAAGCACAGGGAAATATCTGCTTCTAAATCCAAAACGCAGCTATCTAACAGAACGGTTGTCAATGTGTGCACTGAACTTCCAGAGTTAAACCCGTGTGTGGATTCAGCAGTCTGCAAACACATTCTGTGCAGAGTTTCAAAACAGGCGTTTTCAGCCCCATACCGGCATATGGAAGAAACAGCAGTAAGCACAGGGAAATATCTGCTTCTAAATCCAAAACGCAGCTATCTAACAGAACGGTTGTCAATGTGTGCACTCAACTTCTGGAATTAAACCCGTGTTTGGATTCAGCAGTCTGCAAACACTTTCTATGCAGAGTCCAAAAACAGGCGTTTTCAGCCCATTACCGGCATAAGGAAGAAACAGCAGTAAGCACAGGGAAATATCTGCTTCTAAATCCAAAATGCAGCTATCTAACAGAACGGTTGTCAATGTGCACACTCAACTTCCAGAGGTAAACCCGTGTATGGATTCAGCAGTCTGCAAACACTTTCTCTGCAGAGTCCCAAAACAGGTGTTTTCAGCCCGTTAGCGGCATATCTAAGAAACAGCAGTAAGCACAGGGAAATATCTGCTTCTAAATCCAAAACGCAGCTATCTAACAGAACGGTTGCCAATGTGTGCACTCAACTTCCAGAGTTCAACCCGTGTGTGGATTCAGCAGTCTGCAAACACTTTCTCTGCAGAGTCCCCAAACAGGCGTTTTAACCACTTTACCGGCATATGGAAGAAACAGCAGTAAGCACAGGGAAATATCTGCTTCTAAATCCAAAACGCAGCTATCTAACAGAACGGTTGTCAATGTGTGCACTCACCTTCCAGAGTTAAACCCGTGTGTGGATTCAGCAGTCTGCAAACTCTTTCTCTGCAGAGTCCCAAAACAGGCGTTTTCAGCCCATTACCAGCATATGGAAGAAACAGCAGTAAGCACAGGGAAATATCTGCTTCTAAATCCAAAAGGCAGTTACCTAACAGAACGGTTGTCAATGTCTGCACTCAACTTCCAGAGTTCAACCCGTGTGTGGATTCAGCAGTCTGCAAACTCTTTCTCTGCAGAGTCCCAAAACAGGCGTTTTCAGCCCATTACCGGCATATGGAAGAAACAGCAGTAAGCACAGGGAAATATCTGCTTCTAAATCCAAAAGGCAGCTACCTAACAGAACGGTTGTCAATGTGTGCACTCAACTTCCAGAGTTCAACCCGTGTGTGGATTCAGCAGTCTGCAAACTCTTTCTCTGCAGAGTCCCAAAACTGGAGTTTTCTGCCCATTACCGGCATATGTAAGAAACAGCAGTAAGCACAGGGAAATATCTGCTTCTAAATCCAAAACCCAGCTATCAAACAGAACGGTTGTCAATGTGTGCACTCAACTTCCAGAGGTAAACCCGTGTGTGGATTCAGCAGTCTGCAAACACTTTCTCTGTAGAGTCCCAAAACAGGCGTTTTCAGCCCATTACCGGCATATGGAAGAAAGAGCAGTAAGCACAGGGAAATATCTGCTTCTAAATCCAAAACGCAGCTATCTAACAGAACGGTTGTCAATGTGTGCACTCAACTTCCAGAGTTAAACCCGTGTGTGGATTAAGCAGTCTGCAAACACTTTCTCTGCAGGGTCCCAAAACAGGGGTTTTCAGCCCATTACCGGCATATGTAAGAAACAGCAATAAGCACAGGGAAATATCTGCTTCTAAATCCAAAACGCAGCTATCTAACAGAACGGTTGTCAATGTGTGCACTCAACTTCCAGAGTTAAACCCGTGTGTGGATTCAGCAGTCTGCAAACACTTTCTCTGCAGAGTCCAAAAACAGGCGTTTTCAGCCCATTACCGGCATATGGAAGAAACAGCAGTAAGCACAGGGAAATACCTGCTTCTAAATCCAAAAGGCAGCTACCTAACAGAACGGTTGTCAATGTGTGCACTCAACTTCCAGAGGTAAACCCGTGTGTGGATTCAGCAGTCTGCAAACACTTTCTCTGCAGAGTCCCAAAACAGGCGTTTTCTGCCCATTACCGCCATATGGAAGAAACAGCAGTAAGCACAGGGAAATATCTGCTTCTAAATCCAAAACGCAGCTACCTAACAGAACGGTTGTCAATGTGTTCACTCAACTTCCAGAGTAAAACCCATGTGTGGATTCAGCAGTCTGCAAACACTTTCTCTGCAGAGTCCCAAAACAGGCGTTTTAACCCCTTTACCGGCATATGGAAGAAACAGCAGTAAGCACAGGGAAATATCTGCTTCTACATCCAAAACGCAGCTACCTACCAGAACGGTTGTCAATGTGTTCACTCAACTTCCAGAGTTAAATCCGTTTGTGGATTCAGCAGTCTGCAAACACTTTCTCTGCAGTGTCCCAAAACAGGCGTTTTAACCACTTTACCCCCATATGGAAGAAACAGCAGTAAGCACAGGGAAATATCTGCTTCTAAATCCAAAACGCAGCTATCTAACAGAACGGTTGTCAATGTGTGCACTCACCTTCCAGAGTTAAACCCGTGTGTGGATTCAGAAGTCTGCAAACACTTTCTCTGCAGAGTCCCAAAACGGAGTTTTAACCACTTTACCGGCATATGGAAGAAACAGCAATAAGCACAGGGAAATATCTGCTTCTAAATCCAAAACGCAGCTACCTAACAGAACGGTTGTCAATGTGTGCACTCAACTTCCAGAGGTAAACCCGTGTGTGGATTCAGCAGTCTGCAAACACTTTCTCTGCAGAGTCCCAAAACAGGCGTTTTCAGCCCTTTACCGGCATATGGAAGAAACAGCAGTAAGCTCAGGGAAATATCTGCTTCTAAATCCAAAACGCAGCTATCTAACAGAACGGTTGTCAATGTGTGCACTCAACTTCATAGTTCAACCCGTGTGTGGATTCAGCAGTCCGCAAACACTTTCTCTGCAGAGTCCCAAAACAGGCGTCTTCAGCCCATTACCGGCGTATGTAAGAAACAGCAGTAAGCACAGGGAAATATCTGCTTCCAAATCCAAAACGCAGCTATCTAACAGAACGGTTGTCAATGTGTGCAC